>NW_010559514.1:25363-60552 GCF_000687285.1 Phaethon lepturus | reverse complement strand
TTCCCCATCGGCACCAAACCTCATGATCGTTTAATGGCAAGTACTGAAGCAGCTCTAGGAGCAGAGGTCAAACTCTGTGACTTCCTCCCAGGCACCGGGCTGCAGGAACATGCTCTCTCTTGTGCTCTGCCGCTTTGGATGACTTGGACTTTGACCCCTTTCAAGCCTGCTTAGAGACAACAGCTTTTTAAAGACAACCATTTGCTTCCAAGGAATCTGTAGTTTAGATCTAGCAACTAAGGTATTGTGCAAGTATGGTGGCCATCACCCGCACCTTGAGAGACTGGATGAGAACACCTGTCTGTGAGAAAAGAGTTTTGGGGAAGATGGTTGCAATGTGAATAGGGGTGCCCTGGTCACAGGGAAAAGTATTTACCATCTCCTGCTGGCAGACCCAACCTCAGCAGAGTATCTTCTGTAAAGCAGCTTCAGGTAGCTGAGCTTTCCCTTGATCTTCATGGGCTGTCTGACGTCTGCTCCTGGATGTGGCGTGGGGGGACAGGCACGTACACGCTTGGTGTCTCCCGCGCGGGCTGTGTCTGGCCCCCGTGTCTTTGCTGTGCCTGTGCCCTGGAACAAAACCTGCCTGGGCTGTATTCCCACACAGGAACATAAACAGAGCATAAAGAAGGAAGCTTGAAGTGTTTGTTGGAGTAGGACAATACTGTACTGAGCTTTAAACAGAGCCGGGAGCAAGGAGACTCTGCTATAGCAGGGTATTAGATACTTCCCTGGGAGTCATATTCATGCCCTGTCTCCCAAATCAAGAAGAAAGGATTTAAAAATCAGTCTTCCTTATTCATATCACAGCCCACCGGCAAATTAACTACATTAAGGTGTTCAACCATGTCAGCCAGGCAGAAAATCTTGCTTCTGGCTGCCTTTTGTGTCAGGACTAGTCCCATGCGTGTCCTCTGAACGTCAGCTGGGCCCTGCATAAAGGGAAGAAGGGAGGACACTTTTGATGTTGGGTTGAAGCAGGGTGCAGGCAGCTCAGGGATATCAGAGGTTTTACACCTGGGCATAGCCCCACTAGCATGTGATTGGGCACCTGCCCTCAGATCTTGCAGCTTCCTCTGATACCTGCACATTATACTTGAGTGCCTCACTTGGTGGGAAAGTATCAAAGTCATCTTTTTTTTGAAATTGATTCCCGAAAGTCAAATTTTCAAAGGTATTTTGGTGCCTGAAGAAACAAATAGGCCTTTCAGAAATGTCAGCTGGGATTAAATTATTTGAAAACTCCACCATTATAGGAATCACCTAAAATGGCTGGTGGTCACAGAGTATTTTCGTCGTGTTAGAGTATTTGTTAACTGGTGTTTCCGAATGCTGTTAATTCTGCAGGAGTGCATATAGTGTTCTGTTTACACAGGGCCTGCACAGGGCTTTTCACCATTTTGGTTTTATTAGTTTTATTTATTGCCACTACCTTCTCTTTGTAGTTCCAGCGTAACCCGTGAGCAGAAGCTGAATGACCATCTAAACTGATGGTTAAATCCTTACAGGCACTTTACTATAGAAGACCCTTATAAATTCATGTTATCTCAGGACACTATAAACCAGCACATGGCAGCTTGCTATTCTGGTAACACCGAGTATAATAAACAAAGATGGGGGATAGCATAAATTGATTCTCATAAAAATGTGTCCAGAGAACTTAATATCCGAGTTGCCATAAAACGTGTTCACACTTAGCATCAGTGTCATCTCATTTTCTGTTCCACATATATATATATATAGTACTGTATTTTTCTAAGCAAATAGAAATGTGTATATGGAACATATGGCCTGCTAGGAATATAAATACAAATGACCATATATGTCCTCATTATTATTATGCTTTAATTGGAAGGCTCAAACTCCAGAAAATATTGCATATAAGATAAATGAATTGAAACTTTCTGCTCCAGCTGAACTTTCATCTCCAAGTAATTCAGGCGTCCATACTTTCATCACCTGGATCAGGCTGAGGATCTGTTTTATCAAAATACTTCAGCTCTCGACTGTCTTTAACCTTGTGACTAATCCTATTGACTCCTGAGGAGCTACTCACAGCTCTATATTTGTATGTACATGTACATATGTATAAATGTTTATATATGCACACCCATAAAATGTATATACAATATGCATATATACACATATTTAAATATATACATTAATAAACATTAATATACATTAATGTGTTTGCAGAATTTGAGTCTTAAAGAGCAAAGTAAATTGATATTGCATTCCAAAAGGAAGTTAGTTGTTAGAATTTAGAAGAAGACAGAGATTCCCAAACATTTTAGACTAATCACAAGGGTTCACGTTGAGCATTTCTTGTAGAGTACAATTGTTTTTTACTGCAAGTACTCGAAAAGGGGCCTTGTTACATTTGCCCAATGACTCTGACTTTTCTAAGCTACATCCGGACAAAATTGTCAATCTGATAGTTTTTACTGTTCAATATGGTCACAGCTGTGTCGGAAGACAGTTTGGGAAGCACAAATATAAAGGCATTTAAACTTTGACAGAAGGCTCATGGGACCGAGTGGAAATGGAATTTGTGTTACCATATAAGCATAGAGACACCCTTATCTGTTCTTCTAAATTTCTCCTGCTGTAACAACACCTGTGCCAGTAAGGAGTGAATCAGTTAATGATGGTTTGAGAAAATGACTGGGAGAGTTAGCAATTTTTTTTCATCTCTTTTTTACGTTAATGATTGAAAAGTGCATATTGGTTTATAGGAGTGCTGTATTTCACTGCATTTGTTAAATTCAAAGGGCTTTGGAGTAGGCTGTGCCCAGTGCACATTATAAACACTCCTTCCATTTAGGGAATTTAATCTTTCCTCAGTTAGTCCCATGTCAAGAGGGTAATCTCGCTATTCTCTTTCCAGTAGGGGCCATATATGATTTAGGTGCTTATACAGAGGTTCTGACTCATCCACTGGTTGACCTGTGCAAAGGTCTTAATCTCAAGCACTGGAATACTGGCCCCTGATTCAAGCCCTCCGTCAAACAAATAGCAATGGTTGTCCTAAGACCTGCCCCCGGAGTATTGAATAAAACCAATCTCAGCTTGCTTAACGGTAGTGAGCAGAGATCCTACACAATGTCACCACCTGGCCAATACAAGACTCTTAAAAAAGATTTTTCCCAACATCTTCCTTTACAGATACATATAATTCTAACAGTAACTAGTGATCAACAAATACTTCTTCTGACCAGAGACTTCTGCCATGTTTCCTTTAATTGCCTCCCCACACAGGCTAAATAAGAGTTGCACCTTTTATTCCCTGCTTTCTTCTTACGATTGATGACAGGTTTCCTGTGAATTGATTGTCAGAGAATCCCCTACCAACAAAGAAATGGAAACCCCACCACAGGTATCTCTCTGCAGTGACTCAGTCTTAGCCTTGATCTGTTATTATTAAAGAATACTATAATACATAATAATAACTATATGATGATAATAGCAAGGGTGACAATGGTGATAGTAATGATAGAAGCAGTAGTAACAAGAAGAAAAACCCCAATAAGCAATAAAGCACCAGCTCTGGAATACTATTATTGCCAAATGTTTGCTTGGAAGAAGAAATCAGTTAATCAGAGCCATGCGAAGATTAGCAAAGAACCTGCCATTTCTTGAAAATAAGCATTTATTTCAGCATATCTGGAACTAGAACTAGAAGTGGTCAACTCAAAAGTTACTCATGTCCCAGGCAGACAGTAGAATAGAAGTAGAAAATATTTGTGAAGCACTTAAAACTTGCTGTTCGTCAGAAAACTTCCCAGTAGCTCTGTCCTCCCATACGGTACTATGGTATGTTCCAGAGGTGGTACCATAGTACCGTCGTAGTATGGGATGGTCACTAAGACCTGAACACAGATGGACAAAAGTACATCCACATTGCCGATCTGAGCAGCTGCAAGGCCAGGCCTGAGTTACGACAGGTCTGATACAGAACTTTGGGAGGCTGTTTCAAAGCACAAGTGGGAAGTTTCATGTATCTCTGCTCTGAATATTAATAAACGTAAATGCTGGGCTAAATCTTAATTACAATGGTATGTTTTCTCTTCACATATAGGTTACGTTATTCCTTTTAATGACTGTTTGAGGTGGATGGGGAAAAACTTGTTTAGATTAGATAGACCGGTTAGATTAGAGATATCATAAGGTCCTCCTCAGTTATGGGAGATGACAAGCAGACAAAATCAATCTTTCTTGACTTACGGGTAGGTCTGTATTTTAGTCAGGATGTGGAGGCTGCAAACATACATATGGAACCAAACCTAAATTAATCTGGTAAGCCACGAAGATGTGCTGACACAGCCTTTAGCTTAGGCTATGCAAACCTGTCTGGGACCTTCTGTGCTTACTTGAGTGGGTAACACATCCTGCAGTTAATGATGCAATGATTTCACTGCTGTTGGTTCCAGTAACACACAGCCTGTCAGCCAGCCAGGGCATGACAGGTTGTGGTTGGAGAGCACTGCACCCAGTGAGCAGCAGCTAGCATAAAAGGCTGGTTGGAAAAGAGCAGCGCCCAGAGAGGCCCAAAGTTACACTGCGTAATAAACCTGTCCCAGAGACCATGGGAGGACAAAAATGTCTTAGACTAATTACGACCGCTGCCTTTCTCTTCTCAGCTGTTTCATGCAATGTCTGAAGTTCAACCAAGTTTAACAGAGCCCAGATGCGAAAATGTAAAATCAACATTTCAGCCTCCCTCATCCTGTCCTCTCTGCCCTAACCTCTTCTCTTTCTTTCTTGCACTTTCACAAGTTGGTTTTTCTGCCTGCATCAATTTTCTTGTTTTTAACCACAATGTATATTTACTGAAGCCTGGACAGTTCCAGTACACTTGAACATGGTAAACATGGCATTTCACAATGCTCTCTGTGCTTGGATATAGAAAACATGATATTTCCTGAAAAGTCAGTTTCACTAAACTAAACTGTTTGGAGTGATAAAAAAAAGATAGATGCAAAAGCCAACAGAAATGTAGGTCAGGCTGAGAGCTTTCTCTCCCGCTTGTTATTGGTGGAAATTGCCCTCCTTGCAAAAGACTGGTTTTGTCCTTCTGCTGGGTAAAAAGATATAAACCAGAAATGTAACAACCAAGACATTGCTGTTCTGTAGGGAATCTGGCTTCTGTACGCATCTACAAGTCAACTGTGAATCATTCATATATTAATAGGTTGTAAAAGATTTATCATGTTTTTAACTGATGCTGTGTTCTCAGCAACGATTTCACAGAGACAGTTGTTAAAGAGTGCCCTGTTTTGGTTTGCTGGGGTTTGACATAAACATTTTCTTTCTAGTCTCCTGAGTTTCATTTCAGTTTTTGTGTTTGCTCAAAGTCAGCCCAGCCAAAACCTGCTGGATTTGTCTGGTGTGAAAATGAGCCGGCGAGAAACCTCTGAGCTTTGCAGAGTTACGAGCTGGAAGAAAAGCTGGGCTAAGCGCTGTTTGCAGTTCCGTGCAGGCTGGTGCGCCGCGGCGAGCTGGCTGGGTGCCAGTGCCGCCGGCCACCGTGCGCCTTCGTTGCGCGGTACGGGTCCCGCTCCCTTCAGGCACCGGGAGCTGTTTTCCATGAGCAGCACACAGAGCACAACGCAATTCACAAACCTGCCTTACAGATAATCTTCACCGCACGTTGCGCGCCTCTGTTCCTTCCCCGACTGTTCTGCAGGTACATAGCAATGCTGCTTCTCAAGGCCGGGGCTATTACTACGAGCTGACTTTATTCTCACTAAAATGAACCTGGACACTCAAGTCGCCTGTCCTTCCCTTTATAAAGCAGGGATGGACACACAACTGTTTGTAGATGATCATTTGCTTCATTAGTAGGGAATAACGATGAATGCAGAATCAATGCAGGTTGTTGCGTCTAGTCAATAGTCACACTTGTACTAGTACGAGCATAAGCAATCCATAGTGCAGAGATTTAAGCTCTAGGAATGTAGCAGCATGCAAAAGTTAAGAGAAACTGGAATATGGTTCAGGACATTTCTGTGGCTTTATTTTTTTAGAAAAGTGAAAACTTCTCTATTTCAATTTATTGACCCCTGAGAATGTTCCTAAACAAATGCTACATTTTCAAATCAGCAGATTAAATGCATAAGAATGGGAAAATAACTCAAAATGAGACCAATATGAAATACGAGGTGTATGTCCACATAAGGCACAGTCTCTGTTGAACACAGATTCTGAAGAAGGGAGGCACTTGGATACACGGTGCTTAACTGCAGCTGGAGGTTTCCTGGACTGCCAGGGAAGCCTGTGAACCCCTCCTCATTCCTCCTTTGTCCCTGTCCTTCTCCAGGCTGCCCTGCTCTGCCCAGGTACTCCTCTGGGGATTTCTTTCTTCCTCTGAGGCAGGTGGACCAAGTGTAGGAGATAAAGACCTACATGTGAGAGGAGCCCTCACATGACTGGACACTTCTTATTCTTCTTGCAATCTAACAGCACACATTTATTCTTAACATACAGTATACCGTAAAGCTTTAATAACTGTTTACAAGTTGTTACGTGTTTTTGTGACTGCTGGACAGGAATTCGGTCATGGCCTTCATAAGACCTTCAGATGAGAAGGACCCTTTCTGCCTGCTGAATCAGTCACTCTGAGACTGAATTCAACCTAGTCCTATAATCCCTGGTATATGTTACTTTAATTGAAACAAGATCAAGCTTTAGGCACAGGATACATATCCTAAGACTGTCAATATAATTTCAGATCCCCAACCCCTCCCTCTCCAGATTGCTTACATGGCCTTTCATGCATCTGTATTTTGACTAGAAGGCAGTAATTATTCAGGAGTACAGCAGCAATACAGTAGTCAGTAGTTTAAAACACCAAATAAAACCAAATAATGCATATTCAGGCAAAGTTTCTGTGAGTATTCAGCTGTCAAGATATCTGTTCCCAGACTTAACTGGAGCACTCAAATGAGGATCCATAGCTAAGCCAATGAAAATACCAGCGACAATGCTCAAGAGAGTTCTGCAAAACTGGGTAAAATGCATCATTTCCAGGTGAAATAATCATGACGTTTTTTGAAAATCCACAAACCCTAGCTTGTCCTGGAGCAGAAGTTTTCTATATGTCTCAAACAGCACAGCCGTCAAAGCAGAGTCGTTCTGGTCCCACAGACACCAAGTTGAGGGCTCAGACTCCGAGGACGAGGTCAGGCTGGGGGACCACCTGCAGTTTCCCAGCCTGTTCCCTCCTGAACTTCCAGACAAATACAGAACAGCCTGACCACTCCTAACCTACAAAGCAGATCACAAACAATAAAAATAAGTGTAACACTTGGGTTCTGGTAGCACTTGGCGTGTGCTTGGGCTTTTCTAAACATATAACCACATACAAACCTGTCCCCAAGGCACTCATAACAAAGATATGATGAGACAGAGTAAGGGAAAATTAAGCATCATTAAGGAAATGGCAGGGGGAAGTTTCTTGAACCTGTCATTATTTATTGGTAATCTCTTATTGGAACAGAGGGACACACAGGGTAGAGGAAGAGATCAGAAAGACGGGGAAGGTGGTAGCTTTGAAGATAAACACCCTTATTTTCCTCCCTGCTTAAAAGAGTTTATCCTGGTACACAGGAGTGATGCCTCAGTTTCTGCTTTCTTTCCAAGAAAGAAGGTAGGCCATTTCTATTTTGTCAGTTTATGAATTTTTCCAAAATAATCTACATCAAAGTCTATGTGACTAACTTCACAATGAAAGCAGATTGGGCCTTAGATTTGAAAAGTGAAAAAACTTCAAAAAGAGAAAGGAAAGAAATATTTCTGTTGCCTTGTTGCCGATGTGCTTCTGGGGGGACACTTAATGAAGGTAAAAAAGGATTTCCAACATTGTACATCATGTAGCTTTTGAGTCTACTGTGTTGAAAGTGTCTTGGCAGTGAGAACGGACCATGGGATGAGTTTTAACCTTTATTTGGAAGACGGTACAGGTAAGAACATTACCAATGCATGCTCTGAAGGCAGAAGGGTTCCTACCCTTTTGTGCCATATTTGTTCCTGGTGGTCTGCCGGGAGATTATAATCTCTTCTGGACTGTCAATAAAGGTATCTAGTGTACAACCTACAGTTATTCCCCAGAACCAATCTGTGCTTCCCAAGATGTTGAGCTCAGTTCTCTTTCTTTGGAAATCTAGGAAATTCTTAATCATCTTCTGTATTTATCATTCTGATCTTCATTACAGTTTCTTTGCCAAACAAAACAGAGACTCACAGAGCAACAGAGTTAGCATTGGATGCTAAATGTTGAGAACCATTTACTACATTGCTTCTTGCAGCTTTGGCCCCAGCCAGTTTAAACAGCATACGCCTGATCAAGATTTTGGGAGATATTAATATGAAAACCTCTGGACATAAAGATAAGATTATTTTAGCCAGGTTCTTTGGAAGCAAAAAAAATATAGTTTGGAGATAGTAGGTAAGCAAAAGGCCCTAAGAAGCAATTCTGTGGGGTTTTTTTTGAGATCACCAAAAAGGAAAATGGATCTTGTTAATCTGGAAAAAAAAGAGGTCTTCCAAAGCTCATGTGGGAAGGCTTTTATGATGTGTTTTAACTAACGTTTTTATGACAATGACTTAAAGAATGGTAAGTGAAATCCATACTCCCCACTCCGAAAACAAATTATTTGCAGAATTAATGCTTCTCTTTCCAGAAAGAGCTAGTAGAAAATACAAAAACTGAAGTGGCATGCTTTAAAGACTTATAGCCAAACTTCCTCATGCAGACATATATTTCACTGTAAATTCTTGAAAGACTAGTGGATTTAGCTATGTGTGTAAGAAACGTCTGGCAAGTAGAGTATCTCAGTACACATGCCAGGTGAAGGAAGAAAGCCCAGACTACAGACAAGAAAGAAGAAAAATACCAAATTTCAGGCCTTGAGCAGGGAGTCAGAAGATTAGGTTTCAAGCACTGCCTAACCTAATGGGCCCTGAGCATGGATGTAAGCTCTAGCCACTTTTCTAAAGCAATTAAAAAGTGATATATGAAAATAGAAGACGACAGGAATCTCACCACACAAAAGGATTAGAGCAATCTGTTTCCATTGCTTGGGAGCACTGCACTAAGAGTGTGTAGGTTGTGATGTAAGGATAGATGACATACCAACCTACCTACACACATGACAGGGGAGGTATAGAGGCACCTGACAAAATTTTCTTCTGGTGGCCGGAATATTCTAATGAGGCAATCAGAACTTCCTTGTAATAGTGAAAGTATGTGAAAGCCAACGTTGTGGGATACTATGTCTTGGCAAAGATCTTGTATTGATTTTGCAGGGGGGAATTAGCAATATGCCTAGCTACAGCTAATGCTTATTCCAGACGACCAAAGTGGTACATATGACAATGATTTTGGCAGCTTAGACAATAGAAAGCATACATGTTGTATATGATTTTGCATAAAGAAATCATACGGGACCATGACAATCATTTGGGGCTGGATTTTTTTTTTGCCTGGGGAATAAGAGATTTTCCCCAAAGGTCCTTTGCCAGTTTAGTTTATCGCTTAGATTAGCAAAACTCATGTAAAAGAATTAGCAGAGAAATACAGGTAAAGCCCTTAAAAACCTGCAAAATCTCTTTAATTTAAAGGTCAGTATCACAGATCACTAGACAGAAAACAATTTCAGAGTAATTTTTAAGTTACAATACTGCTATAGATTTATGTGGTAAGAGCAGATGCATCTAAAACAACCCAAACCAGTGACCAACAGATAGGAAACTCACAGATTAAGAAATTCACAAAATAAGCTCCTCAGGGGTAAGTAAAACCTTAATACTTTATTGACCTGTTACTACCAGCTAAAGGATCTCTTCTCTCATTTGCATCTTAGTCAAAGGCAATTTATGGTCCAAGTCAGAGCTTAATGAGATTGTTGAGCAGAAATACTGACATCAAGAGTGTTGCTTAGGAGTAAATGCTATGGTCAACGCACAAATTGTTTAAGAGGCATATGAATATTCAGGTCAAAACGAAACAAGCAGGCATGGACTAGCCTTCAAAGTTCCTAATAAATCAGTCTTGCAGCCTCAGAACTTCAGCATCCATCACAATCCAATTAAACAGTCACATCCTTCACGGAGGCTGCAGCACAAAGCACTCATTTGGAATAGTGGTCTCTGAGGGTAAAGCATTCTTCTTTCAGGAACTTGTTACTGAACTCCTTACTGGAAGTGATCAATCTGAACTCAAACTGACAGTGTTTAGATCAAACCGTAACCTGTTCCAGGAACACGTTCCATCCTAGGAAGGATGTCTGTGAATAAATTCCATCAAATTAAAGACTGCAGGATGTAATTGTTCATGCATGACTGTATGCATTGCTTAAAAATGAAGGGTATTGGTAGCTAATAAATGCCTGAAAGCAGTCTGAAAGCATTCAAGCAGAGATAAATTATTTCCAAGTATTCTTTGATTCAAATACCCACATAAAAATGTTTTTTTATTATAATCAAATGTAATTAATTTTGTAACTGTTAGTGTTAAAAATTTCTCATATTGCATTAGCTGAATCAGTCCACAAGCCTTACAGTGATACTTCATATTCTTCCCATTAATTTTCTTCCCAAAAGCAACCAAAAATCATTGGACCAGTCCAGGATTACACCCCAAGCCTGGAGTGAAGGCTGTCTGGTGATGTGCTAAGGAACGAAAACGAAACATGAACCTCAGCCCTCAACAGCCACCAGGCAGGTTTGCAGACAGACGCTCCTTGGAAAGAATACCACCTTACTTGGCCTTTTCTTTTCCTTTCCTCCTGCAGGATTTGGCCTCTGCACTCCCATTAATAACCCCTGGGTTGCTGCATCTTTGGTGCAGAATCTCTTTCCTTGTGGCTTGGATTTCCTGAACTCACGCTTTGTTTCTACTGCTTTAGATTACACAGTGACTGCCTGTAAGTCAGGGCAGAATGAAGCTGTTATTAGAAAGAGATGCTCTTTTGATTCAGAATTGCTCCAGCAAGTGGCTAAAAG
Source organism: Phaethon lepturus (assembly GCF_000687285.1). Taxonomy (NCBI): domain Eukaryota; kingdom Metazoa; phylum Chordata; class Aves; order Phaethontiformes; family Phaethontidae; genus Phaethon; species Phaethon lepturus. The sequence goes on along the minus strand of NW_010559514.1, from coordinate 49,548 downwards.
CAGACATTTAAATGTGCAACAGATGAATGAATGTGTTTTGGGATAAATTTCTCATGAACTGTAAATCATCATCCTGTCCTTTCCAAACAACATTTCTATCTGCTTATGTGGTGAGCTCTGTGGTTTGTGGGCAGCTGATTTGGTAGGAGTTACGAAAAGCTCACAGATAAAGTTAGCATTTAATCTTCATTGCCTCACAGCCTTTATACAGATGTTCATTCTTACATGTTGCATGGATGTATGACCAATGTACATGCAACATTTAAGACCAAATGTCTATGTAAAGATTGGGTAATAATGATTGTATTTTGAAAATAATTGACACCTGACAAATGTTAAATGGACATGTATTAGACTTGCAAAGATCACTGAGACCACAAAGTCAATAGCAGGAAGATGCTTTCATTTTTTAGATTCCAATATTCTGGAATCTCAGAGGTACTTTATTTTAATAATGTTACTGTTCTGTAGATTTGTTTTTCAAATTAACTAGTTGAAGTTTCTCTCCATATGCTTTTGAGATGCTATTTCTGCTGTTTATATGTGTCCAGATTCTGTTACAAATTTGCTGATCTGTATGGACAGATTGCTTAAAATAGAATTTTTGAGGGCTCTTAGATACTTAAAATGCAAAGCAGCATCTAATTAGATTTTCAAAAGCTCCAAAGCCAGTTTAGGGTCTAACTCCTGTTAGATATTGAGGCCCATTAGGCTGCACACGCATTTTTAGGTATTTGCCATTCTCTTGACTGTCTGACTCAGCCTGGCAGCGCTCGTGGGGACACCAGGGTTAGCCAGCATGTGGAGACATTAGCAACACAGGGCTGGGAGTCACATAAATGCGCAGTCCAGTTCTCTTCCCTGGCAGCCAGCTTCATCATGTACTTCCATACATTGTGAGATTCCGTTCACTGTTGCCAGTGAAACTTTTTAGGTGCCCAAAAGGAAAGAGGTGAGAGTAGCAAAGAAAATACATTGTGTAATGACTTTATTTACTTAACACTAAGCATAGAGACCTGTTAATATGAAGTGCATTATTAAGAGACTGTAGTATCAAGTTGTAGAATGATATTGTAATGATTCCAGTTTCCAAAAGAAATGAGGAAACTCATTAGCTAGCTTTACCTTTGGCCTACAAACTATACCTTGAGTTGTTTCACATGTTCTTTAATTAATGAAATTCTGGATCTTATGTCTTTGTTAAATCAATTCTGAGAAATGAATACTTCTCTAGTACTTTGTTATGAGACAATGTGTCAACCGCTGTTACGTCACGCTAGTGATTCATTAGTCAGACTTCTGATGCTGAAGCCAATCTCGTGACATTTGTATGGAAAACTTCTGTTCTTTGTTGGTACAGTAGCTCAAATAGTTCAGTACACTCCAGTTTTCATTTAACATGACATTAGTGACTCATTTGTCTTTTCAGTTTCAAGTCTGTTTGTCAGGGATTCGTGAATGGTATTCTTCTAACCTAGTAATTTGATTTCTCTAAACTGCTTTCTGTCTTCCCACACAGTGGTTGTCCTATTCCAACATGAATGTCCAACATTATCACAGAATCATAGAATGGTTTGGGTTGGAAGGGACCTTTAAAGGCCACCTAGTCCAACCCCCCTGCAACAAGCAGGGACATCTTCAGCTACACCGGGTTGCTCAGAGCCCCATCCAACCTGATCGGGAATGTTTCCAGGGATGGGGCGTCTACAGCCTCTGTGGGCAACCTGGGCCAGTGTTTCACCACCCTCAACGTGAAAAATGTCTTCCTTATATCTAGTCTAAATCTACCCTCTTTCAGTTTAAAACCACTACCCCTTGTCCTATTGCAACCTGAAACACTTTTAGCCCTGCTAAAAATTTTGTCACCAAGTTTTCCTTCCTTGTGTTGGAACCGTTTACCAACCCATTTGAAATTGGGACAGATGAGAGGTCTCAGCAGTTCTAAGGAAGTAGGTTTTTATTTAGATGCCTCCAAAGGGGTTCACTGGAGTAGCATTTTGACTACAGGTCCACAGATTTATTAAAACGTAGAAACTGTAAGGGCAACAAAGGCAGACGAGGGGGTCACAGAGACAATAAAAAGAAGGTGCAAGTTACTGACCTTCAGAGGTCTTTTCTTCACTCTGACAGCACGAAGCTGCTTCTCTTTCTGTCTGTGCAGAATAGAGGAACATCAACACAAAGCCAGCAGAGTAGTCAGGGAACATGCTGTAAGGTTGACAAGGATGTGCAGTTTTGGGGTAAGCATATCAAAGGTACTAAATGCAGTTAATGGCAGTTCGTGATAATCCATACAGAAGCCTCTGCCTTATAATTTCAACATTACTAATCAGAAGCTCCAGGTGTTAACAATTGCAGTGCGCCAGCTGATACAAAGCATTTCATTCTGATCCCTCCAACGACCAGAAGGGACAAAGGTCTAACATAGGGTGTCAGTCACCTATGGATTGTACAAGAGAGTGGAGGATATTTATTTTGCTTTGTTTAGATCTTGCTCTGATTTGACTTTTTCAATGGGAGCGCTAGAAAGTGTGATACCAGTATTTATACTATCATTCAGGGTGGACTACTTATTTTCTTCTGACTGAAAATAGTTATTGACACAGAGGTTCAATAATTCAAAGGTTATTATGAAAAAATGAAATGTAAACCACTCAGAACTATTTAAGAAAAACTGAAAATAAGCAGATTTGTCCTCCAGATTTTTCCAGACATGTAACCTGTAAACCTAGAAACTTAAATGCACTTTTTGTGTTTTCTCTGGCATTATATAAAACATAACACCAAATGTATTTTATATTATACAGTTCATCCAAAATATAGCCTAAAGCAAGTCGTAAAATGGAATGCATTTAGACACACCCTATTACACTATAAAACCAGAATGCTATATAGCAATTAATCCAAGGTAATTCATAAATCTAAGCAAAACCTCTGAGAATAATGTAAATTGAACATAATTTTTATTTGGCATTTAAAATATAGTAAAAATAAAATATAAAACTCTAGGGCTACATTTTGAAAACTCATCCTTTTGACTTGTACCTGTAAATTACAGGACCAAGTTGCTGTACTAAAAGCAAAATTGTACTAAAATAAGTTATGTCACAAACATGTTTCCTTTGAATGTTTAACTACTACACTGTGCTGGCATGTCAAATACACAGATGAGTAAATAGCATACATTGCAGGGGATTTCTCTTTCCACGATTTCTGTCAGGAGCAAATGTCACTTTTTGACGTTTGCCAGCCTGCATGCACCTGCAAATCAGAGACATTGGAAATCCCAGATGCGTTTGGGCCAAAGTCCATTGGAGTCAATGTGCATCTAACCGTTGATTTTTACAGGCATCAGATCAAACTACGGGTGACCTAAAAGGCAAGAGCAAGTCACTTCAGGAGCAGTGCTGCAGCTAGACCAGGTGGCTGTGCCCACACTGGTAAGTCTGTGCAAGCTTCAAAACATTCCCAGACACCAGGACATGGACACAGCAGTCCTGGGCATGAACCTGGCCTATCCTGAGGAATTCCTAGGCACAGTTTGGGAGTTCAGTCACCCAGGGACTGTTTCCAATAGGCAGTCTTCATGCAGTCAGGAAGTTTTGGAGGCAAAGGCATAGTCTCGAGCCGCCTGGTACCAGTTTGCTTTAGTGCCTGGAAGGCTCCCAGGCACAAGTGTAGATAGAGCTGCTGTGGGTCAAGAAGTCTCTTGCAGAGGGTACAATAAGGTGGCCATGACCCAAATGTTTCTGGGGACTGTGTGTTTCAGGGTTGTGCGACCAGCACCTCAGCAATCCCGGCTAATAAATAGAGTAGCTTTTGCCATGGAAATACCACCCTCCTTAGTGCAAAAGATGCAGTAAAAAAGTATATTAAGAAGCTGAAGAACATGACATTGAAATGTTGTGTAACCTGCTTGAACAACAAGGGCTGTTATTTCTCTCTACGTGAAGGATGTGGAAAATTAACATATATGATTTGTTGGTACACAATGCAGCATGTAAAGGTAAGAAAGTATGCAAAGTATGCAGTGGTTGAGAAAAGCTGATCATCATACATCTGTTCAAAAATGGGGGAGGTCTGGCTGTGTAGTGCTGAACTGGTGACACTACAGTGAGAAACTTGTGATAGCAGCAAGCCTACTCGTTGCAAAAAGCATGCAGCAATAGCTCTGCAGCACCAGGCAAAAAATGCATTTGGTGTCTGTATGAACCAATTCATTAGTATAATTAATTAGGCTCTCTTATTTTCATTTCTGGTGCCTTTGTGTGTATGAATTAACCTTTTGATCACTGCAAGCAAGCAGCAACACAAGCAGATTAACACATTGTTCTGAATAGTAGCCGAAGAGACCTTTGTGAGAGACCACTCTGCTCACCTTCACTGGAGGTTGCTCACTGTAACCCCTGGGGAGGGGGCTGCTCTGCTGCAGGTGTCCTGTGTGGTGGATGGGGTACCCTATGGTCTGACACCATCACACCCCACTGAGCTCTGCAAGGGTAAGGCCAGTGCTGCCATGCACAAGTGCTTTTGGAGAATAATGGGTCTGATATGGCAAATTCTGGAACTTAATCACTGAGATGAGGTTTAGAGAGCTCAATGCTTCAACATGAGAAGGTACGGACAGGATAGGCTTGGCCAGAATACAGGGACTTCAGATATTGAGTCAGATTTGCCAAATGAGATGTTGAAGGCAAATATTTAATGATTTCCCCTATTTAGATGGGACACCTAGTCTTTTTTTTTTTTTAATGAATTGATTAGATTATTAGGATATGGGTCTAAAATAAAAAATTATTTCTTAGCAAATGGTTGGACATGGGTAGAAAAACACCTGACTGACATCTGCTATATTTATTTTGGAGAGTGGTTTAAGAGAACCCTGCCAGATACTGATGCTGGCTGGCACTCAGAGATAGAAGTGCCAAAATAAACAGAGCAAATTTTTTTTTTTTTTAAGGTAAAGGAATCTTGGCAGTAATTGGAGAAAGACAATACAATAAATTGTCTTTTAAATTCAAATGATCATTCCCATCCATTGCTTTGTTCATCAATGACACCCTGAGTATTCTGACCAGGTGATATAATGAGAGGAAATAATAGTGCTGTTGGGAATAAAAAAATTGTGGCTGTCTACATTGAAACAGGTGGTATAAATATGTTTCCAGTAATTCCATGGCTGTATAAATTGTAATGTAATTATAGAGTTCTTTAAATTGTCACAGCTCTATGAACTATCGCCTGTGGATTCATTTAAAACAATTGCCTCCCTCTAGTAAGGGCAAAATCTTCTGAAATAACCATCAAGCACATATGTCTGCTGGAGTCTGCAGCAAATTAAGAGATCGCAGGGTTGTGATTTCATAGGTGACCATTTTAGCATAGGCATCAAGTTAATGTTTTGACGTTTTGCACCTGACATTGGATCCCTTTGTCTTCTCATTGGCATGAAAAGTTGATGAGTGGTGACAACACAAAATCACCCTGTGTCTTCAGAAGAAGAGAAAAAGGAGATGAGGCGCCTCTGGCAACTGCTGTGTGGATACCAAATATCACATAGCATCCCCATCTTTTCACAGAGCTTTTGTCTTTCCACAAAGCAGCATCTACATATTAATTACTGGAAACCTACATCTGATGCCATTATTTTATGAGCAATATATCAGCTGGTGACGTGCTAGTGCAGCACACAAATGTGAGGGACAGCAATTTAACATGAACTAGGACCAAGGCTTCAGGGTGATGCTACATGGTTTTAGCATGGTCTATCATTTTATGCAGGCAAAAAGCTGACTTTGCTAGGCTATGCTGTGCTGGCGTGATTGCCTCCCTGCCTTACACACGGATGTAGCACCAGTCATATGGAGCACCTCTACACAGCCACTTTTCTTACAGCTGCTCTTCAGCATAGCTTCTTATTTAGAAGCAGCAGGTGACCTCATGCTAACTCTTTGTACCATGGTGAATGTGAAGTTTCTCTGTTTCTGAAGTAACTGGGAGTGCTGAGAGCTTTGTCAAGATAATAAAATTACAAATGGGAGTTGTTCAGAAAGGGAAAAGCTGCATCTCATCTCAGGAAAGAGCCTTTGTTGGCCTGCGGGATCCTCTCTCCAATATAGCAACATTATCTTGAGGTAAAATAAGGTCATACCTCCCTGCTACCCTTGCTTTCCTCTTTTCCCTCCCTTACCCACTAACAGAGAAGCTTTTGCCTGCCATAATAGAGACATATTTACTAAAATGGAAATTATCATCTGGAAAGCAGATAATTGAATTTGACTTATCGTTCCCTTAAATGCTAAAATCAGACCCTGAGTATTTCGTTTAGCTTTCTAAATTGTGTTTGCTTTATATTGATTTTGCAGTGTGGCTTCAGGGTTCTTTACATATGTAGATCTCATTAACTAGTCGACTGATATGGAAAGAGAGGGAAACACTCACTGTTTTTGTGGTGGCTCTCTGACAGATAGGTACACAAGCTCTGAAACCATTGACAAGGACAGCAGATCCAGTCAGGTCATCAATCTTTGTATGTGTGGGATATCTTTTAATGATTGCAGGAGAGGAAGATTTTAATTATGTTGTCTCTTCTAAGATAATAAAGTAATGGGCATACACTGCAAGGAAGAACTCATGCAACAGGAGATGGAAAGCCAAAGTGAGCATGATGCAACAGAAATCACCCATCCTTTCTCCATGCCTTGCAGTGGGTTGCAAGTCCATGGGTACAGTAACCCAAACTCTGTCAGCAGACTCCTAACAAATGCTGCAATATGGATTTCACTGGATTACCAGCTCAATACCAAACCACTAATTACCAAGAGTTTGTTTTTTCACAGACATGAAGCACATGGGTGTCTACTGCCTACGCTGCCCTACATATCTCAAAGCCACACAGACAAATATTCGATGAATAGGCCAGAAAAGAGGTCAGAGAAAAGGAGGTCACTGTAAAATTACCTTGAAGCACACTGTGATCCAAAGATTATGGCAAATGTGTATGTTTGCATGAGTAGAGGTTAAAGACCTGGACATAGGACCGGAATGTGTAAAAAAGACAAACTCAAATGAAAATAATGGAGTGGGCAACTAGTACCAGGTCTGGGTTTGATCTAAGAGCCAATGTTTCTCTTATACAGAATAAGAACTGTGGAAAGAAACTTACAGGCAGCAAGAAGACTTCTATAGGAAATGTGGGGTCATGGGGAACCGAGGAAGGGGCTTGTCACACCAGCCCAATGGAAATGCCTTGTTGGAACCACATACGAGTTGTGACTTACTCAGACACAAGTTATTTGGCTTAATACAAGGGTAACTGAGGGAAACTTAATGGCCTGTGACGTAACACGAGATTAATCTAGATGATCTAATGGTCCCCTTTTGCCCCAAGCACTATGAAAGAAAGAAGTGGAAAATGTTACATTTCTGTATAAACTTTTTATATGAAAGAATATCAGATTTTCTTATTAATCATCATATCCATCATATTTAGCACTTACGGTGTTCTGAGTTGTTTCACAGAAGCATTTAAATGTGAACCCTTGAAAGTGTGTATATGTGTGTGTGTGTATGCGTGCCTCTGGAAGTACCAGAGTTACGAGTCAACCGAGACATTAGGCTTAATGCCCAACATTTGATTCTCTTTCAAAGACTGATCTTCAGTGACTTCAAAGTAGATCAGACCTCTGTGTTGCATCTTGTCCGGATGAGATATGGTGCCTCCAGCATGCAGTTGTATGAGTGCTATAAGACATCAGCTTAGCACTGAATCACTGACATAGCTTCTCAAATCAAAGATGAACAGATCTGTACGATACAGACTTCTTGTATCTCATTGCAGTTCACATAGGCTGGGGGGGGAATTATCATGTACACATATTTTTCTGGCCCCCACAATAAGAGTGCAAGTTGTACCCTGAGGTGGCAATTAGAGAGATGAACATGTGTGCAAAACAGAGACCTAGAAAGGACTGGAAGGCAAACTGATGTTTGTTTATTTATTTTTGTAAAGAAGTTTAAGCCAAGAAACTTATTAGAGAATACCTGAAGACCAAATTATGTTGCCCGGCATTTCTGTCATGTGTTCAGACAACACAAGCTTTCAAATTATGCTCAGTACTGAATCCTCAGCATTAACAAAACAGGCGTTGAAGAACGTTTGTAATTGAACCAATCTACTAAGAGCAGTTTCAGTATAAGAGTGCAAAACACCTGCCTTTTCTTCATGACATCAACAATACCCTATGGGCAGTGAGCTGAAATGCATATGTCAACCTGCACCTCTGTAATTGTGACATAAGATACCCAGTCACTTGAAATATAATAAAAATCTCTGCATTCCTGAATGCAAAGGTTAAAAGGTCTGGGTCTAAGAACGCAGTCCAGGGACATTTTATCTATTATGCAGAAGCATGATGGAAACAACTCTTAAAGTTACCATGAGAAATGTTTGTCAAAGAATTATTTTTTTAAAAAAGCTTACATGACTTCTCTATTGTGCCAAAGCTAATGCCACAATTATCGGCCTGCGCTGACTAGAGTGGGAATTCTGCTACTTTTAGCTAGTTACACACAGTAAAGTATTCCTATATATAGTTCTTATTATACATATCTTCAAGTATGAGGAGAAAAGAAGCTAATCCAATATAATACAATATTGTACTACACATTTGTAGAAACCTTATAAAGAGAGCTGGCCAAAGGACTGCACTATCATGTTAATTAATGAATGCGAAAATGGTCACTTAACAGGTCATTTTTCTGGGATGCTGGAAAACAAAAATATGTGACAGAAAAATCAGTTATGTGTCCCTGAGAGCCAACAATCAGAAATGAGTATCTGCCTATTGGATTATACGTTTGCATGTTCTGTCTGTTATATTGAAGCATACTGAACAAGTTGGGAATCTTCTTTCAGGTCTATATTGAGTCTTTTACACTCCTAAGTTGTTATTTTCAATTAAAAATTTTGTGAAGCATCCCCCTCTCTCTATCCAATCTGTCTGGCTAAAATGGTCCAGTGCTTTTCTAAGAGCAAGGACGATAAACATTGAGTAATTCCCCCCAAGGTGATTCCTGACAGGATTTATCTTTTAACTTAGACCATTCCCACTGAGATGAGAGGCGATGCGTACAACTGACTGGGGACTTCAGGAAGGCTGCAGTGGGGGGCTGCAGTGTTTGTGGCAATGGGGGGAGGTCCACAGGCTATGGAAAAATGACAAATATTGTCCTGCGGCTGGGACTGCTTCACAGAAGCATAGAGCTCAGAGCAGTGACTAGCACCAGTGAGAACCATGCTCAGGGAGGGTGCCTGGGGCTGGTCCACTTCCAGATCACTCCTGGCTGCCCAGAAGAGAAGGCTTAGTTTGGATGAGGACAATTCGTTCATGTCACCATTAAACATGTCTTACTGATCTTGTATTGGTGCATTAAATTAAGCAGGATACCTACTCCTTTGGGAAGATACCTCTTCAAAGAGCAGGTGATGGCTCACCAAAAATTCAGTTCGGGACGGTGAAAGTGCAAAGCACTCCCAGACCACCAAGAAGCTACTCAGCTGTTCAGGACCTTCAGATTTCAGCCATGCAGGATGCAATCCAGGTAGCTGGACACAAATTACATAAAGCTTTAACTAGGCTGTTGGAAGGAAGGAAGTCATTAGTCTCCCAGCACAACATGAAGAAAGAACGGGGCTTATGGTGGAAGAGAAAAATATACAGCATTGTCAAGAACAAAAGTCAACTCAGGGAACAAAAAATGCAATCCAAGTTTTAACTCAAAATAACAGTAAACTGCTTTGTTACTGACTAAAGAAGGAACATAGTTGAGTGTTAAGAGCTAATGGGAACACTCTGATGCACACAGTTAAAAGGTCAAAATTTCATTAAACAAATCCATGGCATAATTAGAACTCTAAGAGATAGAAAACACAATATTGTTAATCATTCTGGGCCTTCTTCATTTCAGAGTTGTCTGTATTGCGAGCATATTGTTCGTATAACTTTCTGGAACAGAATCTAATGTAGCAAAATGTGAGGATCACTATTGTCTTCTTAGATGGCAACACAGGGATTTACAGTACTTCAGATTCAGGGCCTCTGACAGAAAAAAATTATGGCTACCTTTTGCTTTTTCAAATAATGTGATTTTAAGCTTTCTTTTAAAAAACAATTTCTAATGCTTCACAGATACTCAGACTTAAGTTCAGCATCTGCTTTTAGTGTGAATGGTCCCCCACACTATTACTTCAGGCATATTATGTTGCCCACTGTTTGCATCAATAGCATCTTTCCAATTTGTCTTGACGGACGTTCCTTACGTTATTTATTCTTACTATTAGGAAGACTTATGTTTCTTTACTATACTGTAGGTCAGGTACTCGTGACCTTCTGACTTAAATACACTATCAAATCCCATCTTTACTGCTCTTCTGAAGCACCTACTATTGGGCCTGATATAGATCTTGACCAAAATAGTATAATGATTTCTATAGACTTCACTAAGCTATAGATCAGACCTACAGAATGCAACCAATTATTTATCTTTCACAGCATACAGAAGATTAAAGCAACATTTGCCTGGTGTAACCATATTTTCTTAATATTCAGAGAAAAACCCAAAGCTATCAGTTGCCGTATGATGTACAATCTGTAGATGGTATTTTAGAATTTTAATCTTTACAAATATAAGCATAACATCATTATTTTTCTTGTCACTTCATAATTATTATTCATTTGGATTTGTGTCTCGCACATAATTCTATTATAGAAAAGCAGTTTGGTGCTTTTTTTGCTTTGTTTACATGTAGTGGGAATCAGAGGATGTATTGGCGAGATAAAAATAGTGTTGCAATATTTGTGTCCATCAAACTGCTTTTAGACAAGAGGTGTTACTGTCTGGAAGGTAGTGCATATTCTTCACTAAAGTAAAACCTTTCTTTTTCTCCTTCAAAATATAAGTTGATGTTGTGACAATAATCCCAGAAGTAGTACCCAAAATACACACTGGAGGAAGTAAAGAGAAGGAAAAAGCTATTAAGTGGACAGCTTTGGCCAAAACCCAAATGCATACACATCTGGCATCAAATAATTTAGTGCGAACTACAGAAGAAAGTTTTAAACATTTTGTAATTCTTGTTGTTTCTGTGTGACAGTATGGTACTCTCCTCTAGCCTGGCCTTGAGGTCTATCCACTTTAACACGAGACAATTTTTTGCTTGCCTTGCCCAAGCAAAACATGCTATTTCTGATTGCAATTCAAAATAACTGTAATAGCATTTGGGGCACATCCATTATACTGGTGCCTACAGACCAAATTCAGTGTTAATGAGATCAAGTACAATTCATTTCAAACAGTTGTGTCTCCTTAGCTGCAGTGAAAGCATTTTAAAAACTATTTGCTATTGCATAGTTTTTATTCCCAGCCTGAAATGAAGTAACAGAATACTTCTTTCCACCCTTCTAACAACATTAAGAGTGTATGAAGTCATGTTACTTGTTACATGAACTTCTTTATGTCATGAATTTCAGTTACAGTTCTTACCTCTAAATGGGAATAAGATATTAATCAATATACTGCCTGCTCCAGTGGCATAGTTACATATGACAGGTTTGGTGTTTCACTGTATACAACATTTTCAGTGTTTTTAAAAATATTTGTATAATTGATTTTTTTTTCTGGTAGTCATATTTTTAAAGCATTTTATTTCACTGTTAATAACAAGTACTGGCATTTGTCTTTTTCTTGGCTCAACATGCTGATAATGCAGTAATAGATATATTGAGAAGTTCTAACATCCCTAATTTGTTTGCTAAGCTGTTATGTCTCAATATCAACAACTTGAAAAGGAAAAAAAAAAAAAGTCCAAGTAGGATAACATATAACTTCATTTAAATTATTTAAAACAATTCTTTGGAAAACTTTACCCCAGACATTCTTCATTTAAAGAGGGAACTAGGAAAAAAAGGGAAAGAAAAAAAGAAAAGTGTCTACACAGGGCTCTCCTGTTCTTAATTTTGGTTGAAACCATGCATACCCCTTTGAAGTACTGGCTCTAGTAATACACACCTTATCCCTCTCTGTGCCAGCCATATGAACCTATTTACATGGTAAGATTCAGCCAGAGGCCAGGAAAGAGATATGTACAGTAATTCCAAACACAGTCTATAAGGAAGTGCCTCAAAGATTTTCATAAAAGTCAATGACACCTATCAAATGGCATTAGAAACATGTAAGCAGGCATGGCCATGATTACCTCAAACTGACATGATAGTACCTGTCTCAAAGAAATTTCACTTTATTGAATTGTCTTTAAACATTTATATAAAGTAACAAAGTCAGCAAAGTGGTTTAAACTTCCACCAAAACAGATGTCAAAGAGTGACTATGCTTTGAAATATAAATGAAGTCAAGGGTCTTCTGTTGCTTTTGAGTAAGACAAGCTGACTGAAAAGCAAAACAATTTAAATGAAAAACATTGTTTTTGTGTTGTGGTACTTTTAGCCATAACTATCTATCTGTCTGTCTGTCTGTCTGCCTGCCTATCTAATAAAAGTAATCTGTGTTCTTAAAGGTGAAGAAACAAGACTGAAAATACACTCCAAATTCAGCCTTTAGTACTTTGGAATAAGAGGAGATGTTATTTTCCATCCCTGGATGCCTCTTCAGTACCAGGTACTGCATACCCTTATAAGGAATTACATAAATTTCAGCAAAACTTACTGAGTAACATCAATGTACGTTCTAGGTATGATACTAAATATTTTGGAGATTACTTCAACTATCTAGCTATGAAGAATCACAGTCTGGTGTATGGCATAAAGCTACAGTAAATGATAGATCTGACATAAATTATCATAGTAGAAGGGGAACTGAGATAAAGACGTACACATTCAGTGGTAACAGCTTTGGATCACCACAGAACATATGCGTGTGCTTGATTTAAGTATTGAAACCATCTACATTCTTCAAGGGAAATGTGTGCTTGGGGGACTTTTTGCTTCTATCACCAAACCTTTGGAAATACTGTGTTTTTCAGAATTTTCCAGGACTGAATTTTCTGGTAGGTTTTTTTCACATTATACAATATTGACAGCATTTGTCACTCTGCCACTATCAACAACTGATTGGGCATAGATTCCTGGATACTCACACTGCAGTGCTTCTCTATCGTGATCTATGAGCATGTGTTGAACACATTAAAATGAATCATCAAAAGGCACCAGGTGCATGGAGTGAACAGAGCCATATAAAAAGCAAGAAAGTTGTAAGTACTATCATGCCCTGTTTTCCATGAAATAAACAAGGGAATACTGCGCCATTCCATATTTGTTATGGCTAAGGGTTCATTTAGCTCCCACAGTAATCCAGACCATCCCTAGGCCAAAGAGTTTCACGTACTAAGATGGGGGAGATGCTGGAACTAACTTAAAAAGTGTTAAATATTCATCAAATAGTTTTGCTGTGGGCACTTTGTAGCCCATTCTCAAACTCCAGAATTATTTAATAGTGTTTCTGCTTACACTACAATGTCTCCAATTAGCATAACATTTTTGTCCTGGAGCTTGACCCCTAGTGTTTTAGGATATTTGGCTTCCCCCAAGTTCTGGCCGTTACCCAAATTCTGTCATTCTTGAATGTCTGTATGGACGTAAAAGCTGCCAGACTTCAAATTCCAGCCAGGACCACCTCCCGCTCTTGCTCTGCACACATCACTGGATCACAGAGAGATGTGCAAGGTTCTTGGGTCCTTCTCTGGGTCTCCATTCCTGTCCATTCAGCTTCAGCCTTGGATTCAATCTGGGCAGTGGCTGCGGTGAGAGGGTGCTCTGTGGATTCTTTGCAGCTCTGGCCACACCTCTGTCCTTTCACAGATGACCTCCCTCAGGTACCTTGCCTGCTGTAAACCTGTTGTCCCATGTGAAAGGCAATCAAATTCAGAAGCCAAGCTAGTGGGAAAAAATGTTCCACTGTCCTAACTTTGCCGCACCTGACAGGGACACCAGTTCCACTCTTTAAGCCAGAAGCTCTGGAAGTGGTTTTCCAGTGCTTTCGTGATAATTTTCTGTTTACTACCTCTAGCACTACTGAGATTCTTCTAATGCCTAATCAAAGTAAAAACTAGAAATGCAAGATTAATTACTTTCTGAACCTCTTCTCCAAGCATAAATAGTAAAGTGTCTGGCAGCGAACAGCAGTTTCACATTTCATTTGCATTACACTGATACGAAAATCTGCTAGAAGTCACCACAGTAAATGTGTGTTTGTTACTATCAAAAATGTTCTAGCATTAATGCTGAAGGTTAGGATATATCCTCTTCACTCTTCTGGAGGCCTAGTGAAATATTCCATACCTACATACTGAACAGTGATTCTGAGAATTCTGTTGAAACAAATACTGTTCCTTAGTATTATTACCATCAATTATTCCTGCTACTATTATTACTGTTAATGCAATATGTTATCATTGATGGCTGATATCATGGGCCTACATCCAAGCTCAGAACCTGAGTAGCAGAATTCAGAAGTGCCCAACACACTCCTGGAAATTTCCTCAAATTCCCCAGACTCAGCCCTTTGTACACACACCGCAAAGGATCTGCGTTGGTGATCTCCAACCTGAGATCAACTAGACGCTGTGTAACCTTTGCTGGGGAGATGGGCAACAAATACCAGCTGGATCATTCAGGTGTCAGTCACTCCCAACAGGAGCTTTTCTGGAGAGTCCCGCCTGTATCATTCTCCTTTCTTTTTCAGCTTTATGCTGACAGGTCTTGCTGAAATGTCGTTGTAGTTGATTTGCTGGGAAGTGCTTTAAAAACACGCTTTCTTTCCTAAACAATAAAAGTGAACCAAGTCATGCTCTCACAAAACGATAAGACAAAAGCAACAGCTCATGTGAAGATACCTGGAAGCACAAAAGTTGGAAATCTTGCCTTTCTGTTGGCAGGCAGCCACTAAGATCCCAGCCCTGGGGCGGCAAGGGCAGGGATCGTCGTCCCACCGCCGCGATAGCGCAGGCAGCTGCCTGCCAGCCTGCTGGCCAGCCTGCCAAGCTCCGTGCGCCTCGTGCAACTGAGGGCTTTGGCAGCCCTGCCTTGTCTATCCGCACCTCCAGCGCGATATTGAGAGAGGGTAACCAATAGCCTGAGGGATGAGGCGCTGAGCTGAAAATACAAGGTTTGGGCTTTACCACTTCAAAGGGCTGACAATAATCCTGCGTACACCACTAACCATATTTTTGACACTTCAATTTTTTTATATCCCTGCTGGCAGACAGTTATCGTTCTGACCCTTCCCCTTTGCCATGAGTTGCACGAGATCACCCCGACCAGCACGGGGAGCAGGTCCCAAGCACAACAGATCCAGACCTTGGCCCCGTTGCTTCTCAGAAGGAATCAGCCCAGTGCAGAGCTCTGCTTGGTCCATGCACATCAACAGACAAGGGCTGAAATCAGACATCTGGATACGGGTGCGACCGTGTCGCAAACAGCCCGGCAAACTAGCAGTACGTGCTGGGTCCAGCACCTGAAACTGGGAGGATGCCAAGGAAAAAAGCCTTCTGCTGCTGCTGTCTGCTGAGTTGTATTCTGTGCTGTGCACCTTCAGATCTGGGGTTTGAGGAGACAACATCTTTAATCTGATGATGAAAGATGAATAATAATAGACTGCAATTTTTATGGACCACTGTTGCACGGCAGCCTTTCCCCAAGTCTGAATCTATTTTTTTAAAGCCTAAGTGAGTCTGCAATCATAAAAATCAGCTCATTAAAAATGGCTTAAAAATCAGATAGGGAACTGCACAAACCTGTGGCCGCTAGACCCTTTCTCTACATGACCCCACCAGTTAGCAGGCTGAAGCAAGCTTGTTACAGCCAAATATTAAATGAACAAAGAGACAGAGTGCTTGCACAAGGGTGCACTTTGGAAAGAGAGAATGTGAAAAAGAGGTATTCTTTGGCAAATTTCATTTAAATGGGCTTCAATGGAAATTTAAAGAACCCATTGCGTGTCGGTAGCAGAAATATGACTGCTGTATTCAGTCATACTCCTCTCATTATATTTCTATTTCTAACACTTCATTGTTTCTCAGACAAAGCATTAGCATTTCTTTCATTTCTGTGATAATAAAACATGATATTTATTACTAAGAGGTAGCGACTAGAGACAGAAGGTGGGCAGCTTTCATCCAGGGGGACAAGACAAGTGCTCTGTAAGAACATTACTTAATGTGGAGCCATTGCATTACTCACATGCAATGTCATTTTAACAGCTTTCTGTGTTTAATTTCCTTTTCTTTAACCAGTAGCCTAACACAGAGGCACTCAGACTGTGGTCTATGGTTTGTGGGGCTTTCCTAGGTGGTCTGGGGAATGAAACATTTTGGGACCTACACCATACCTGACAGATCTCGGGGAAAGGAACCAAGTGCTCCAGAAAGCAATTTTTTTCTTGTAGCACGAATGGTCTCCAGACCAAAAATCTCCTAGGGAGACATTGGCTTGGGGAGTCCTTTTACTTTAATTTTTTGTGAGAAAAAAATGCTAACAGTTGAGTTTTGGACACTGGTTTGCATTCTCAGTGTCTGTGGCAGTCAAAAAGCTTTAAGCCTTTGCAAGGGAAGACAAAACAGAGCCGCAGACAATGCAGAGTAACACGACCAAAGAGTTGCAGAGGGGGCAGGTAGCCATGCAAGTTTTATCCACCTGACACTTTGGGGAGATTTGGGGCAGCTGGATCTCATTACTTAGGCCAGATTTAATCTTGGCTTAGTGCCTCCCAGCTCCTGTGAGGTCCTAATGTCCTCAGAGGAGAGCTTCCCTGTGTATCTTCTCCCCTCCTCCTCAAGAGGTTTTGTTTCGCAGGTGGGGGGTAGCAGCCAATGGAGCACGTGGACCTGGTCATCCATCTCCAAGCCCACACGGTATATCTCCCACAGAGGGGCGACTTGGGTCACACACGTAGATCCGTCTAGCAACCGGCAGTGGCGTTTCGGGGTCAACTCCAAAGGAAAGGGTGCCACCTACTGAACTGCCACCCGCGATCCCCGCAGCACCTAACTTCTCCTTGGAGATCCTCTCCAGCACTCACTGACCTAGCCTAACCCTGCGTGGCTTATGAGATCCAGTGAGCTCATTGCCTAAGGGGGCATGGACGCGGGCCAGATAGGAGAAATGTAATACTTAAATGATGTGTGTGCTTCAGTGTTTAAAAATGCAACAGTTTGGAGAAGGTAAAGAGGATGGTGGAAAACTGGAAAGCTGTTTGCATGTCCAGAATTAGAGCTTGCACCAGAAGCAAGAAAGAGGACAAATTAACCAGTTTACAGGGAAAGAACACTTCCACTAAGGTTCGTTTAGCCTATTTCTAGCAATGAAGTCTGTCCTGGGGAATTTCCATTGCATTATGATGGGCTTAATTAGAATTGTTATAATTCAATAAGTACATTTGGCAAAGCAGTGGGAAAGGAGAATGCTACCATTGTAGGTTTAGCTGCATGCCTGTCTTCTGCTCACCCTGTCCAACAGTACCTGCTCAGATGTTGGGCTTTGCTTTTCCTCATGTGCAATTCCAATAGTTTCCCAGGCTCATAATCAATTTGGGGATGTTCAGTTCTGAGTATTAGCCCCAAAGGCCCAAGAAGTCCAAGTAAATCTGGGGCATGCAGGCATCTACAGATTCATTTGAGAAAAAAATTAAAATACAGAAACAGGTTCTGGTCAAATTCTTAGGTTATGGGAGGCTGTTCTGTACATTCTAAACCCTTTTGCTGTCCCTAAAAGCTAGATTGACTTCCATGGCATCAGTTTGGACCCTAATGACTTCAGTGAGATTAAACTTAGGCCTCACATAGTGATGTCAGGTCTTGCAGTATTCCTGGGAGCCTCATAACTACTCAAAATTGCTAGATTAGAGTCCAGTGATGCTCTCTTGCATCCTCACTCTTGGTTTCTCTCTTGCCTCAGAGAGCTTTGGGGAATGCCAGAGGCCAGAGGGAAAATGAAATGGGAGCTGCAGGAGGCTGCCATAAAAAGCCTTAGTCTTTTTGAGAGGAAATCTTCCTACAACTGTTATTTAATGCTATTTTGGCCTTTTCTGTTATATGGGGTTTGACAGGAAGGCTAAGGTTTCTTTCTCCCCTTACTTAGGGCTTAACTCTGCAAACATCTTTAGAGCCGCAGGTTCTATCTATATTACTGGCATATCTTGCCTGGAAATATTCACTGATAATTCTACTTTCACAAAACAGATTTTTTAGTAACATTGTAGCAATTCTTCAGAACATTTTTTTTCTTCCTTCAAAGTGACTAAAAAATTGCCCTATGTGAGAAATAAAAAGACCTCAAGAGGAAAAATTAAGGGCCAACATCAGAACAAAATTTTCAAATGTATCAAAACAATCAGCTTAAAAAAAAAAAATCCCCCAAAATCAAATGGTAATTTGGATACTTCTCCTAATTTGGCAGCAAGAAGTTCCAAAATACCTCCCCCCCTGCCTGCCCATCCCCCACCCTCCATCCCCCATCCCCAGTGGAGAGAAGAATTAATTTTCTTGTGTAGTCTTTCAGTCAGGGTTGAGGATGCTGAGCATCTTACAAGATAATGCTCTGGAACAGCTCCACTGCAAGTCAATGGAATGGTATTAGAGAGAAATTGGGCTAAAAAAAGAGAATTGGGCATGTAATATACCCTGGGGACTCAGAAAGTTCCAGTTTCCTTTCCATAGTCTTACATCACTTGCACTAGTACCAATGCCATGAATGCCTTCAGAATTTCAGTTGTTAACAGTAAGCCATTTTAATACAGAGATCACTTTAAAAAGGGTGTAAAACCAGGTGAAAGCAAATTTATGCTGCTCTACAATCAGGAGATTAGAAGATAACTAGTCAAGGAAACCTAGGAATATTTCACATTTGGCTTCTGGGCTGAGAATTAGTACTTTTTTCCAGATTTCAAACAATTTCATTGTAGCTACTAAAACAATTCACCACTAAGCCACCAAAATGATATTTCTGGAGTGAAATAAGCTTTCAGTAAATTTGATACTTCCAAAGTACTGTTTGTAATCACTTGAGAGAGAATTTTTTTGCTTTTTTTTTTTTTAAATCTTCTTGTGAAGTGAGAGGAATGTGCAAACCAGTATGGGCTAGTAAAGCATATGACACAAAGTTTGGCTCTACTGAAGTAATAATTGGATGAGACTATGATCCACCCACAGAAATAACACAAATCCTTTAACAAGAGACTTAAGAATAATTAACTAAAGCCAACATAGCAACAAACGTCCCCTGAAAACACACCTTATCTCAGGAAGTGAAAACTATTCACTGCCTAAATTTCAATTAACTTTGTCACGCTTTTCAGAACCACAGCAGTTGCAAGCTTGATTCACGTTATGATGACAGATAATTGCTTTTACAGGTCTGGCTTGGTGGAACTGTGGAAAAAGGCTTGCCAGACTGTATTACATGAGTGAAAAACATTAAATAGATGGCTAACATGTCTCATCTCTTCCTCTACCTCTTCTCTTATTTTTTTCCCCTATCTTTTGTAACCACCCATAGAGGTTTATGTGTGTGCATCTGTGTGTGTCTTTGTGTCTGTGTCAGTAAAAGCCCAAACATTAGATCACAAGTTCTTGTTTATATAAGCTTCAATTTACCCTTCAGGCAGAAACTTAGAGATTTCCAAACACACAGATGCTTGCCACTATCCAAATTCAATTTGAAATGCTCTGCACAACATCTCCTTTAACTTAACTAACCTTGTATTGTTCAAATACTTCATAACGCATTTTGATTGCCAAACATCATTACTAACTTTGCCATCTTAACAAAGCTAATTGAAACACAACTAAATGGAATTCCATCAAATGTCAAATCGTCAGGAAAAAAACCTGTATTCATTTTATTAAATACATAAATCTGATTTAACAAATATTTATTATGCAAAGTTATCATGGAAAAGCTATCACAAAACCAAAAGAAGATGTTGCTACCTGGTATGATCTACACCCTCAAAGAGACCCTACAAGAATCTGTAAGAATGGGCCATCATCTGCCAAGACCCTCAGGACTATTCACATAGAGCAAATCCTAAGGAAGGGAGGCAGAAACCCCAGGAAACAAAGCAAGATTTACTTAGGGAATTGCCAAAGAATGCTCTTGACTCAAGTGAAGCTTTGGAAGTCTGTGGAACAGAGGGAGAAGGGCCGAACCTGGCATGCTCTGGGGAACGTAAAGTTTTCAGACCATGACGCGCTGCAGTTTGTTTCCACGGGCACACTGAGGAGGCAGCGGTTCTGCACTCTACAAGTAATTGAAATATGAGAGATTCAGGCAGAGAGAATCAGTGTCACTAACGTCCAAAAAACCTCATGCTGCAAATAACATGGAGGAGTCTTCAAGATCTTCCCCCTTATGACTTTATTTCAAGAGAATACACAAAGCAAATGTAACTTAGTTACAGACAAGGGAAGCAGAAATTTCATTAATCTCCATTTTGCCCCCATGTTGCCGAAAAGTAATGCTGCTTTTAACTGCCTTTTTTTTTTCCCCCAGACACAACATGGTTTAGAAAGTGGCTGCACGTAGCCCTCCTGAAACTCGTGAAAATCTGAGTCTGTAGCAATGCCATTACCTGCTAGATTACGTGCTGATTCTGGAAGTGATATTCTGCATGGAGGTTCTTCTGCAGGATGTCCTCCTGCTCCTGCTTCTCCCTGATCCTCCTGCGTCTCCCAGAAAATGGATGTGGGTCCCCAGCCTGTAATTTCCGTTCTGTGGAATGGACATGCACAGAGACTTAATAGCAATTAGCTGACCCAATTTTACTCTTGTTAATTTTTCTCTAATGAGCTAGCGGCTGCAGAGTAAATCTGTGGCAAAGCGTTTACTCTGTTACCGTGGACTGTGATTCTGCAGTGTTCTATACCAAAGATGATGATGTTTGCGTCTCAGTGAAGGATTGACAGGATGCCCCGGGTTGACTGCGAGGTACAGTAAGGAATAGTGTGTGCATGGGATGCTGCCGCAAACAGCTGAAACGCTGCAAGTTTGCTTCCTAATTCACCCAATAGTAACTTGCTCGCCTACCTATATGTGTCTGATGTGGAGTGAAAATATGTTGTTCAGTGCCCACAGTATATCCATATATCGTCCCTTTCTGGCACAATGTAAATCTATTGCAGGAATTGTTGCATAGCTAGAAAAATGTGAGCACAGTGCTTTCTCCAAGATTCACAGCAACATATGTCTGTGTGTCTTGTTCAGACCTGTGCCTGAAACATGTTAATGTGTGTGTACAAGTAACGGCACATAAAGGGAGTTTTGGTTTAGGCACATTTTACCACTGGATTTATATGGGCATGAGGTAACACCTACTTTTTTTTTTTTTTCTTCAAAGAGCTAATCCACATGGGTAATTGAAACAAGTCCTTATTCTGCTCACTATAAATATGTACCAGATGTATCCCTTATAAACATTACATTTTGCAGCGTGGTGGGATTTGCTAGTACCTGTGAGTTATGTCAACCTTGATCCAAAGGGAAATAAAAATGAAGATCATTGCATTGTAGGATATGGTGTGTCCTAGACATGGTCACAGGCAAGTCTGTAAGTACAGTAAACAGCTACATTATCACCCTATTGATTTACTCTGTGTAACGTGATGGCTTGATTGCTGTAAACAGGAATCATGCCACTAAAATAACAAACAAAATTGATTGTACTGAAGCACACACATTGTAATTTCCACTGGCTTTTAGGCTTGCTGTGGTATACACTCACAGATCATGGGGTTATGATTAGCTGTTCTTCATGGTCTAACAAGGGAATAAAAATGTGAAAATGTTGTGAGTACACTGCATTGCATCCTTAAGAATTAACTTCAAGTATTGGGCTTCTCACAGTTTGAAGGCATTTTAAAAGGACTAATCATGTGACAGTGCCTTGGCTTTAGCTAAATAAACACCCTGGGACTTCCTTCAGAACCCTTCTGATACAATACAAGCCAACCTTTTAAAAATACAGACATAGCACAGAAAAAGTTGCTACTACTTTGGGTTCTCTGAAAAATCTTAATTTTCCTGAAAAATGTTATCACAGGATGTCAGATATAGACCCTTTTCTCATCAGGTCCAGGTGACCCAATAAAAAGGCTTTATGCTCATGTTCACCAGCAGAAAATCCTCTGTGTAGTCCAAGAGATACAAAACAAACTAGAGAAAAGACATAACATAGCTTCAAAGCTTTCTGAGATGTTTATCCTCTCATTTGTGCATCTGCAAAAAAGTCTCTGTTTTCACTTAATATATTAAAAAAATACAGCAAAAAACAGAAAAGCAACTTGTGAACCAATTACTAACAAGTAAAAGTATAACAGATGCAAACAAAGAGCTGCAGTATTTTTCACCATATGTTTCAAATCAATCTTATTCCTTCATCAGTTGGAAACAAAGCATAATGTTGTGGTTCTAACGGTAACTAACCTTGATCTATCAAACCGTAGAAAAACCGGCAGTACTTTGACAAGCCATTTGTTCTATTTATCATAAACAGTCAATAGGATTAATTAAGATATTCACCACTCGTGTAGAATTATATATCTATTTATTCCCATTTCAGACCCTTTTCTAATTGCCCTCTGGTGTTCGAATTCCTCTATTGCTCATTTACTAGTTTCTGCTCTCTTCAGTTGGCATTTTGTTTAACAACCCCCAGCCTGCAGTTTTCAGGTACACAAGTCTGGAGGCGAACCGGGTGGTGATGGGGAGGAGAAAAGGGGAAAGGGCTGTGAAGGACTGCAGCTGCTTCCCCCTCGCGTGCCGCAGACGGCGCAGGGCGCCGGGGAGTGCCAACACTGTGGCTGCAGTCCCTGACGTCCTCCTGAGAAATCTACCCACACGTACAGGCACCTGCACAACACGGCACTTTTACTGTCTTTAAAACAAGCCATTCGTCTTGAGGTTAATAGCAAAAAGGTTCCACACAGTTTGGTCGCAACAAGACTACCCGAGAACCCCGACAAGGTTAGGGTCTCTTTCATGACTTCTTTCCTCCTCTCTCTCTCTTTTATTTTTTTCATTTAGGCATTTATTTGGCTTTTGCACCACAGAGCCCAAATGCTGCTCCACATCTTTGAGTCTGTCAGCACGCAAGGGGCCTGAGAAGACAGTAAGAGCGAGGCACTGGAGACAACCCCACGGGTCCAAGCTTCAGCTGGGAGACGCGACTGGTTGATCTCTAGAGAGCCCTTCCAACCCCTCTTCCCACCATTCTCCCTTGCAGCTTCCTTGTAAAGGCATGGAGACCTGTTGGTCAGAACTGCAGGTGCGTTTTTGTCACCCGTCCGCGTCATGCACCGTAACGGCTACCTTTACCGCACGCAGTCAGCCGCGGTGCCGGGACGGAGGGTGCTGGGATCACCAGCACCTCGCAGGTTCATGGAAGCGCGGTCCCCTCTGCGCACAGCGGGTCAGGCAGGGCTAGCGGGGGATCCTCCGTGTCGCAGCGTTGACGGGCACGCTGTCACCCTTCCTCGCTTCCCTCCCAGCTCTCTGCTCAGGCTGGCGCTTGGCGGGGTAAATATAATCCCTCTCGCTTTGAGGGTGTCTGAACTGCAGAAACTGAATATTGTAGGTCTGCCAGATTTCCAGCTCTCTGAACCACTTAGTTTGCCAAACTTTCATGATCGTTGGCTTAGGTTCATGAACTCAGTGAACTTTGCACCCAAAACTAAGGTGAGAAAGCAGGGACTTTTAATGTAAATGCTACACGCAGATCTAACCGTGACTTTGGGCCAGCTCCAAAGGAAGACTTAAGCACTCATTTGGGATCTAGGAGCTTAAGTCCAAAACATGACACTGAAAATACCTGCCTACCTCTGGAGACACCTGGGGTTAATAGGCAATTGACCTTTTTCAATTTAAACTTTCCTCCAAAGTTGCTCAGTTTGTGTATCTACATTGATCAGCATTGACATGGACAACCAAGTTTAGTTCGTTCTTCTTTATGAGGTGATTCAGAGTTATATATCCTCCTTTGGAGGAAAATGCCCTGACACCAGACTATAGACTGATCTGGGCAGATGTATGGTCTACCACTATGCCACTGCACTGACAAGAATTCAAGGTTTATGGGGCCAAACACAGTTCAGTAGTTTAGTGCTTAAGTGGTTCAGGTCA
>NW_010559514.1:20593-25337 GCF_000687285.1 Phaethon lepturus | reverse complement strand
AGGTCGTCAGGAAAGGTTCTGAGTTCTGATTTTTGGTACCAAGACACTGTCTGCATTTCAGATGAAAGATAAAATACAGGAACAATCATGGAGATGGGCACCAGAACTGTGCTCCTTAGCTGCAAGCCTAACCACTTAGCCTATGCAGTCATTCTATGCCTCTCAGTCAGTCTTTTGTATTTTCTGCACAGCAGCCTCATTTTCCCAACGGGGTGAGAAGCTCCTGCATCAGCCCATCAGGATTAGGTAACCTCCTGGTGATCTCTGTCTTCTGGAAAGAGGGAAAAGAGGGATTAAACTATTCTGAGATGAGGAAAGAATTGAGTCTGTTTCCCCCGAGCTCTCTCACTACTTTTTAAGGGCACAGCACAAGTTCTGGCTACATTTTAAAAGAAACAGATGAGCCCTGCCTAGTTCTTTAGAGACGTACACCTTCCAGGGAGGGTCCTGGCTGTACATATCAAGTGCATAAAAGCAATTTCTTGCAGCCCTGAGTAAAGGGCAAGATCTAAGACACATGACATCCTTGGGGTTTCTTTTTTGGCTGGCTCCTGGCAGTTGTATGCTGACTGACATAAGGTAGCTCCTGGCTTAGCTTGCTCTTAGTTTTTTGCTGTCATTCTAAGATGCCTAGATTTGCACAGACAGCTTATAGACAACTAATCTGGGGTTCTGGTTTTCATGCTGGGGTACCAGATGTCTGAAAAGTTTTGAAAACCCAGGATGGGTATCTAAAATGGATCAAGCCTACAGTACGGGAGTAATCAAATTTCTTTTCTTTCTTGGTGTCTCCAGCCTTTCCTGCCCCTGTCCCACCATGTGTCAGTGAGAGGGAAAATGTAGGCAAGACCATGGCTCCAGGACAAGTCCCTTGGTTTCTGCCCCATTATTTTTTCCTTAATTTTCCTATTCATCTCTCCTGCTTTTCTCCCAGGGAGCGCAGCTGAGATCATGTCATCAGAGGCAACCCTCACCCTTCTCCTCTCCTCACTTGCATTTACCCTTCCCGTTGGTTAAAACACAATGGTTCCACAATGACCTCACCCTGAGGAGGCATGTCCCAGCCTCACTGGCCGCTCACATTGGCTGGTGCAGAGGCAGAGCCTTTCTTACATTAAAGATTCATACAAAGATGAATTTGCTGTGTCTGCCCTTGCAGGCAGCAGCAACACTCCTGGCCGGGTTCTGGAGGCCAAGAGTCACCAGAAAAGCCCTTCACTCCCAGCTGGATGAGTAATGAAGTTGTAGATAGACAGACGGACTCAACGTCCTGTACGGAAATGAAACTGCTTAAAACATACACACGGAGAGATTGGATTACGACCCCCTTTTCTGTTCGTTATCATGCCAGTATTAGCCAAGAAAAGGACCAGCAAGCGTGCCATAACTATCTAATTACTGATTATAAAATTGGGTCATTCAGAGCACTTTCTGGCTCTACGCATTGGTATCATCCCTGAACTGAGGCCCAACATCCTACTTTACAGAAAAAAAGGCCAGTAGCAGAAGCAAAGACCCTAGTGCCTGGGTTTCTTTCCCCATGTAGGCATGAAGGGGGTGGCATTATAATACTCCCACTGGTGACTGGACATAGCTGCTTGCTCATGCTGAAAATGGGGCACATGGTGGTCATTTCCACTCCTGCTGTATGCAAGGACAATGAAGGTCCCTCTTCAAGGAGAGGATATTGGAGCTTAACCCCATGCCTTTGCATGCATGCTGCTCTTGCCCAATGAAATCATTACTTCAGGCTCTTTTCTGATTCAGCAAGATGTAACGAGGTCTCCAATACTTAGAGTAAGTTTTCTTCACAGCTTTGGATTTCCTGAAATAAAAAACCCAAATGTAATACCGTGAGTGGAGTTATTCACTCTTATACCGGTTTTGACAGGTACCATTAGGGACAGCCCACAGGACCATGACACTCTATGTGGAAGTCTGATCTGCCTTGATTCTGTGATTGATCATTAATTTCAGTCCTTGACACTGCCTTTAGGAACTGAGACAGCTCTGTAGTCAAAAGGAGGACAGTATCAGGTCCAAAGCGTTCAATTTTTTTCCACGTAGAATGATCTTATGCACCTAGAGGTTTCCCATCATCACAGCAATTGAGTTTCTCTCTGATCTGGTGTTCTTACCTACAGCACAACTCCTATGGTACCAAAAAGGAGATGTGTCCTACCATGTACTCAGAGGAAACCTATCACATCTAAGTGACCTGCACCCTGGCCTGACAGTTTCTCACCCCTTCTCTGACTGGCCAAATCCTGCACAGGACAAAGCTCAGAGTGGTAGCTGTGGGGGAAGATTTATATAGCTGAACCTGCCATTTTCAAAGCTGGGTTTGGAGTCAAATTATTCTTATTTATCACATTACCATATAATAAAAGCCATACTGTATCTTTCATGGTTGAAAATAATGCAGAAGGATGACTACAATTAATTTGTTGGTTTTTGGACACAAAGGGCATTAGAGTCACAAAGCCATGCAGTGGCCCAGAGTAATGGATTTTGCTTTTGGATCTCTTTGAATGCTGTCTAAAATTACACACATGCAGGCAATTTCCTATTGAATTGGAAGATATTAATTTGTATTGCCCGTTCCTTGTAGCCATGTGGGATACACTGTATTCATTAAATATGCTGCTGACACTGCACTACCAGCAAGCAATAGCTGTTGAGTAGACGTAAAACCCACAAATATTTCATCAGAACATGTCTTTAATAGCAGCAACATAGCCACATATGAAAGCAAGGTAACGTGGATGGTTTAAAGCAGAAATAGCAGTAGCCGACTCACAGTTTCACTGCTGGGACAGTGGTAGGAATTGATGTTTACCGTGTTAATCCCAGATAATCTTATAACTATGAGCAAGAGCAAAGCACGAGCAACACCAAAGCACAAGCAATGTGAGCCCAGATGGCTCCACTGCAGGTGAGAAGACACGGATTTCCTTAAAAGATGAATATTTTTGCTCACCAGGATTCCTCCAAGGTAAAAGTTGTGGTTTCTCTATTTCTCTACCCCTTGACTAAGAATCATGTTACTTAAAGATACTTGTGCCCCAACTCAGCAAATAGTAGATATATGTTGGAATTAGTATTCTCATTGACAGACTCACTAATTTGAAAAATAGGAGGTTAGAGTTTTTAAAAAAAAAACAAACAACATGATCATTTACACTATTTCAGATCCTTCTAGAAGCTATGCTAGGCACATGGAGTACAGGGAGGTAATGTGAAGACAGGTTCACCAAGGACAAGTCCTGCCTGACCAACCTAGTGGCCTTCTCTGATGGAGTGACCACATTAGTGGACAAGGGAACAGTTACTGATGTCATCTGTCTGGACTTCTGTAAGGCCTTTGCAATGGTCCATCACAACATCCTTCTCTCTACATTGGAGAGACATGGATTTGATGGGTGGACTGTTCGGTGGATGAGGAATCGGCTGCACGGTTGCATCCAGAGGGTAGTGGTCAACTACCAGATGGAGAATGTCCAGAGTGGTGTCTCGCAGGGGTCTGTATTGGGACCAGTACTCTTTAGTATCTTCATCAATGACATAGTGGGATCGAGTGCACCCTCAGCAAGTTTGCAGACGACACCAAGCAGATTGGTGCTGTTGACGTGCCTGAGGGACTGGGTGCCATCCAGAGGGTCCTGGACAAGCTTGAGGAATAGGCCCAGGTGAACCTCATGAGGTTCAGTATGGCCAAGTGCAGGGTCCTGCACCTGGGTTGGGACAAGCCCCAGTATCATAACAGGCTGGGGGATGAAAGGATTGAGAGCAGCCCTGCCCTGAAGGATTTGAGGATACTGGTGGATGAAAAGATGGT
Source organism: Phaethon lepturus (assembly GCF_000687285.1). Taxonomy (NCBI): domain Eukaryota; kingdom Metazoa; phylum Chordata; class Aves; order Phaethontiformes; family Phaethontidae; genus Phaethon; species Phaethon lepturus. Next base: position 21,499 of record NW_010559514.1, on the reverse strand, counting down.
CATGAGCTGGCAATGCACCCTATCAGCCCAGAAGACCAGCTGTGTCCTGGGCTGCATCAAAAGCAGCGTGGCCAGCAGGTCAAGGGAGGTGATTCTGCCCCTCTACTCTGCTCTGCTGAGAATCCACCTGGAGTCCTGCATCCAGCTCTGGAGCCTTCAGCACAGGAAAGACATGGACCTGTTGGAGCACATCCAGAGGAGGCCACAACAATGATCAGAGGGATGGAACACCTCTGCTGTGAAGAAAAGCTGAGAAAGTTGGGGTTGTTCAGCCTGGAGAAGAGAAGACTCCAGGGAGATCTTATTGCAGCCTTCCAGTACTTAAAGGAGGATTATATGAAAGATGGGGACAGACATTTTAGCAGGGCCTGTTGTGATAGGACAAGGGGTGATGGTTTTAAACTAAAAGAGGACTGATTCAGAATAGAAGTAAGGAAGAAATTTTTCACACTGAGAGTGGTGAAACACTGACACAGGTTGCCCAGAGAGGTGGTAGATGCCTCATCCCTGGAAACATTCAAAATCAGGTTGGACGGCACTCTCAGCAATCTGATCTAGTTGAAGATGTCCCTGCTGACTGCAGGGGCTTTGGACTAGGTGACTTTTAAATGTCCCTTCCAACCCAAAGATTCTATGATTCAGCAATATGAAAAGAACAAAAATCTGTATGAAAAGGACAAAAATCTGTGTGAAAAGTCTTTGGTTTATACCACTGCAAAGGTGGAAAACAGATACACCGCGCTTCTTAATTAGGAAAATGGATTTGTTCTTAACCAAAACATTATGACTACCACAATACAAAATCTTGCTGAAGACAAGGCAGCTTGCAGTCTTCACACATTTTGGTAGGTTGTGCAGACAGCATAAATATCCGTAAGCCACCTCAAGCTAGAAACAGAAGCTGGG
>NW_010559514.1:0-20562 GCF_000687285.1 Phaethon lepturus | reverse complement strand
AGCAGGATTTTACCCTGTGTTTATTCTGGTTCTTGGCACATGAGCAAGCCACTGCAAGCACAGTGTGGGTACAGGGCTGCTCATGATAACTACCCTGGTGCCTGCTTTTCAGGAAATTCACTCTTTAATGGCACCAGGACTGAGTTAGTTTGTACTTACCCAGGAGTACAGTGTGTGAGGAACAAGGACAGAGCGGCCAGGCTGATGTACAGCTCTGTGGTAAGGAGTTCATGTGGCAAAGTCCTGGCGCAGGCACGTTCAGGGAACTCACCTCCTTCCTCGTGAAGACAAACCCGTGTAAATGTGCAGTAGGTTCTACCCATCTTCCAGGGTGTTCTCCCTGTTTACACCACAAATCACTCTGTTGAAAAGAAATCAGACACCATCTATTACAAACAATAGCTCATTAAATCAGTGCCTGCTATATTGCTTATCTTCCTTTTAACTGTTGAAACTGTAATCTTTAAGGAACTTTCCTTAGCCAGTGAAATGCTCTTATGTTAGGAGACAAAGGAGAGCTCCTTTACAGCTGCTGAGGGTGAGGAGAAGGTGGCAGCTCCACCTCTTCTGGTGAAGTCTTCAGTGATAATTCCCAAGCCTTCTCTGACTTACAGTAACTTGGGGGGTATTCCCAATGGTGGGACTAAGTATTTGTAGGTAGTACTCAAAAACTGCAACTACTGCTAATAAAGTTAAATATGTCCAAACCTCTTCCAAAAACACTGATCAATTTTCAAGTATGCCCAGTACCTTTTAGTTTGAATTGGGCTGTTACTTGAAAAAGTTATGCTTTAAATTAACATCTAAATTCTGAACGGAATCAGTTCATGCTCTCAGTATAATATATTAGTTGGATGCAACAGCAAGAAGGATATTAATTATGTGACTCAGAAACTACTGTAGAGTCCCACCCCCAGACAGTGGCTGTTTCTATATTTCTGACCACTGTATGGCAACTGCAATATTTTTAATGGTTTGGTTCTTTCACTTCCAGAACATCAAACCCAAGAGTAGTAACACTTGTCTACTTGCAGAGAGGTCTTGTGAGGTTTTATAAATGTTCTGTACCGACATAAAGTAAACACCATAAAATGTAGGACGCCAGACTGTCAAACCAGAGAAGATTAGGTTAAACAACCAGTTCTCTATTCAAGCATTTAGCTACGTCAAAAGCTACTGGAAACTAGTGTGCACCTGTAGCTCTTGGTGAAAAGTGAGGGACTTCCAAGGTTGAGACTGTTAACTTGGGTGCTCATATATCAAATTACATTTTTAAAATTCATAGAGACTTGAAATTGCAGAGTTTATATTCTTTTTTATATAGATATGTATCGCTGTGCATATATATTTAGATATACATTTGATACAGAATTTGTGCATTCTGCTCCTCCATATCTGTATTTCAGAAATTCTCTTGCTTCCAGGAATGATTTGCAGGTGGCTGCAGCCTCCTTCAGAGCACACAGTAACACTAATACAAGCTGACTACATGTTGTTTAGTTTGAAGCTGGACTGTTGTAAAAGTCCTGAAGCTCAGTGTCCTTCTGCCCTTCCATCCTGTCATTACTCTTACAGGTTCCCTCCTCAAGCCCTTTCTAGTATCCTTTCCTGGTTTCAGTTTGTACTAATGAGCTTTTTTATACACAAGTTTACTTTAGTGCAGATGGTCTTTGTCTGCAGCCAGAAACACTTCCCAAGAAGTACCATAGCTCAATAAATAAGCTCAAAAAGCATCTTAGCAAAAATAAACAGTCAAATGAAATATTGCTTGGATCAAAACAGAGATTAGCAAGTATCAACCCCTGTGAGCACCATCACTGGTGCCTTTTCACCTCCCTCCTCTTAGTTTTAACAGTTTGGTCTAGTACACAAGTATAAGAAATAGAACATTGACTTCATGAATATATGTATGATTTAATGAGACTGGGTAACTCAATCTGCCAACACCTTTACTGTATTGAAAACAGGATAGTGTGTGTCTCTCTAAACCGTACCAGATAAAACTATTCACCCAGGGTGTAGTGTCCGTTGCGTTGCAGGAGTCTGGTGACACGTGCCTCTTACCAAGAGCAGTGGAGAGTCCCTGGAGAAATCCTGGCATTTTCCACATAGGTGGGATTTCTTCTTTGCATGCACGCTGCTAATTTGATTTAATTTGCCTTCATTTTATTTTGGCAAGTAAAGAAAAAAGCGATGCAGGCATACCATAGATACTTCACGATAAGCGTAATTCCTATGAAAGTATGTCACAGTCTCTTAGAACAACGGTAGGAAGCAAAAATGAACTGTTTTCATTGTCGCTGAAAGACTATGAAATGTTAATGAACATTTCATCATGTTAATGAACATGCTCATCATGCATTTTCTTCACGTGAATGTCCCGTGTACCTGTTCCTCTTAGTGGGCTTTAAGAATAGGCATTCATCCCTTAGCATTGGAGACTTTATATCAAGATTTGGCTCCTGCATTTGATACATTTGAGAGGAACAAAGTTGAGACACGACCTAACGAATAATAATACGGTATCATCCCAGAAGTGAGGGACTGCTGCTAACGTGCACTGCCACCACATGGCAATTAATTGAAAAGCACCAGTTTCCCCTATGCACTAGGCAAAATTACCGGTATTCCCAGAAATTACTTATGTGGCCTGTTAGAAAAACATGTTTTTATTCATAAAATAATAAATTTAATACAGTACTTAGTATTTCATTAATATAAAATAGGAAATTAGGTATTTCGGATCCAAAGGGGAATTATTATTGGATTAAATAAAAATGCCTAACCTTTTGAAACCCCTTCCCTCTCTTTCGTTCTTCCAGTTCTAGTCTTTACCACACCGTGCCCTTCCTGTCTGAAGTGGGATTTCCCCCTTCCCTCCCTGCTGCACCAGGCAGCCTTTTTTTCCCTTTTAGCGCTTTTCTACAGCTTTTGTTCCCCAAGCCTACCAACACTACCTTGCCAGGGATTTCCTTATGGCAATAAAGAAAAAAACCTAACAAACCTACATGCCTCCCCAATCGGTCTGCATGGCTGTGTCTACTAAATGCATTTTATCAGCTTCAAGTTCTGGTTCAGGACTGGTGCCTGCAAGAGACGGACACCCGTTAGTGGCCAGTGACAGAGCCACAGTGGGCCACTGACCGACGTGCCGCAGAAGTCCTGGTGGATAGTTTAGTGCCATTCTTCGGTAAGCAGCGCCAGCCTACAGTGACCAGTCCCCCTGATGCCCATCTCACCTTGTGTAGGATCCTACATTTGCTTCCTAAATTAAATTTTAAGCTCTGCAGAGCAAAGGCTGTATCTTCTTATATGCTTGTATGGTGTTAAGCACAGCAGGACCCTGACTGGGACATCTGGGTACTGTTACAAAACAAAAAATGAATCATGCCAATAATAACTAGGACTTAAAAAAAAGCAGCAAATCTTATGGTCAGATTTTGGCGTTTGCAGCATGGGAATGTAGGAAGTGCATCTCCTTTCTCATGGTTTCATGCACAGACTGTCCTAATTTTGGTACTTGGGCTAAATTAAAAAACACATGGTAACAAAGACCGACTTATTTGGGGTGAGGGCTACTCTTCCATAGTAGTCATGTACCGTACTTAGTGCACAGGAGCCTTGAGGGACTTGCAGGCATTGCTCCAGCACAAAAGTGCTACCACTGGCTCTGACACCCATGCAATGAGATGGAAAGGTCAAGTCTTGCCCAAGAGACTCTTCTGCACCAGGCATGGAGGTGGGTGCTGAGCAGTGGGGAAGAGCAGCACTCCACCAGCCTGCCACAGGCAGCAAAACAGTTAAAACCGTCAGCCTGTGCAGTCCTCTGGGCAGCACCGTGCCTTCCTCTCTGCCTGAACAGGATTTATTTATCAACACCCACAGGTGTGCTAGAGCTAGAACAGAGGGAGAAGGCTGCCTTTGGCATGAACCCCTCACTCTCTGAGTTTGGACGGGATGAGAAAAAATAGGGAAGGCAGAAGTGGTGAATGAAGAGAAGATGAAGGGCAAGATAAAGTACTGAAATTGCTGGTAGTTAGAGAAGGCATGTGACCAGCTTGGGATAATATATTTTTTTTTATTTCCTGGCACTACTCTTCACAGAATTAAAGCTGTCACTGTAGTCCATGTTCGTCAGCCTGAGGGACACAATGGTGAGGACAGATCGAGGCTCAGTGGAGAAAAAGGTGCAGCCGAGATCTGAGGAAATGTGAAAAACTGTATTTGTGAGATGAATGGGGTGTCAAAGCTGTCACTGCAGGAGGGGTAGAGGGAGACAGCAATGCAAAAAGAGCAAATTTAAGTGCTCAACAGATTATTAAAATGGCAACAATAGAAGAAGAAAGCATCTATAAATCTCTTTTGTCATTATGCACAGAATAATTTGTAAATATGAAATTAATTTTTTTATGAAAGGAAATGCCGGAATATAAATACCTGCGGCCAGAAGACAAGTTCCAGTATGCCAAAACCAAGCTCTGGTATGCTGTTCTAGATGGCTTAGTCACAAAAGTAGACCTGGGTTAACACAAATGTTAATGTATGTACTTAGGCGTCTGAGCACACCTTATATTTTGTAGACTTATAAAGGAAAGTTAATTCCATTCAATTAGAGATAGTTATGAAAAATTATATCCTGGAGGGCAAGACATAACAAATACTGAGATCTTATCCTATACTTGTCTGGGGAAACAACACACAGTTAAAAAAAGAAATCAAGTAAAGGGGAGACTTTACAAAACCATGGAAAAATTAGTCTCAGTTCACATATCCTCTGGAAAATTTATCACTGCGATGCTTCTGGATTAATTAGAGTTCTGACTCTGCTTTTAAGATAGAAAGCCAAATATCAGTCACAATAAAACAATAAGCATTGTTTATAATGAGATTGCCTCAAATAGTCACAACTACTATAATGTCCTGAGAGGTCTCTTCCAGACCTTTGGTGCCCATCCTACTACACATATAACCCTTCTGCAACTGTAGCTAATAACTTGGGCTTGAGCACCAGGACCTCCTCCATATTGATTTATGGTCCAAAGAAGTATTGCCTAAAAAGCTGGGGAAATAAAGCCTCCCAGAGAGGACAATAGTTTTTTTTTTACAAAACATATGTGCTGAATTTCCATGTTGGTACTCTTTTTTGTCAGTTTCACTCAAGATGCGCTGCAAGTTAATTGCTTTATCATTTTTCACATAAAATTATCACCCGTCCTGGCAAATAACGTCTTCTGGATTTCATGAAATAATAACGTGCTTTTGCTTTAATTGAAGGGGGGAAAAAAGGAGAAGAAAAAAGAAGAAGCCTTAGTTGAAAATGAAAGACTTGTGCCAGACAGACTGGATCTGCATTTGCAATACCCTTGCTTCAGGGTATTTGGATGTATCCACAGTTTTGATTCAGACCATTAGAGAGACAGAACCCAACTGTAAAACTCTAAGTGAGATCTGAGCAATGCTTAGAGTGTATTTGGATATAGAGTTTTGGCTGACCTATTTAAAGGATGATGTTGTGCAAGCGATTACTCCATAATCTAAGCAAGTGCCAAGACACATTTAACAGGAAAAAGTAGCCAAGATCTAAAAGTTTGGGTTTTTTTTTCATGAAGACTGAAAAAAAAAAGGATTATATGCCATATTGTAAAGTTTTGCAGATACGTCTCTGCAGAAGAAGTCATAATTTATCCTAGAAAAAACAGCATCCAAATTAGAAGGGGGCAATTTAGGATTATTTCTGTAAAACACGACAGATTTACTGTGGTTCTGAAACAACTGTGATGGCTGCTTTTCCTGTAAGCTGCAAAAGCTTAGCTAGCTACTGCCTAGTGATCTGTTTGAGCAACTTCACCTTACAGAGGATCAAAACCATGCCCTGGTCCCATGGCTGTGCTTTATCTCTCTTTCAGTTCTTCTCTTGACCGCTGCACAAAAAACAAGAGCGTTCATTATTATTGTAGTTGTTAGATGCCTCTGAAACACTGGACCAAAACCCAAGTGCTGTAAGAAACACTGTCTTGCATTAGCACAGCGAACAACAGGGTAAGTTAGCAAGGAAAAGGCATCATCTAAATACTGTACCAGGAATCAGGATTTTAATCTGCCTTCTGCTAATGATTTCTTTGTGGCCTGGAAGAGTATCACATACTCTGTCTGCCTTTGCTTCCACATCCTAGCCACTCAGTAAGAGGATAATGATCTCAAAGCTTGTTGTAAGAATTAGTTAATAACAATAAGCGTGTTGATAAGGTCAACTAGCAGTTTTGTGTAACAAGAAAGTGATCTTAAGCATGAATGAGTCTTTTCCTGATGAAAAGCTGGTTTAAAGAAAATGGATTTAATCGAGAAAAAAACGCCTTTTGGTCAAACCATAGTGTTGAAAAGATAGACAGTCTATTAATGAAAAAAGAAGCCCCAGATTAGAATTACAGACATAGTATTCGCTGGTAAAAAGCAAGGCCCTGTTTGTAAATATTTGCACCAAGCCTCAGATCCACTCAAACACAGATCCTCTCTATTCTCAGAAAACAGGTCAAGTTTATAAACGTGCTAGCTAACTTATGGATAAGCACTACCACACACAGAGCATTGCTGCTAAAATACATTAGGTGGGCTGGCTGGAACTAAGGTGCTTCTCATTGTGGGATGACATATTCATCAAAATCCATCCGTGTTTGCAACAGCTTGATGGTAATGGGCTCATTTTGGTTTCTTTTCTGAGAAAAGCATCCCATCCTTCCCACTGGGATCTTCAAACCCCTCAGAAGCCTCAGGGCATACCTGGCGACACCTAAAAATTAAAAAAAAGGGAAAACGTTCCAGGAAATGACATTTGGGATTGAACTTTATATGCAATCAGCGTAACAACATATACGTACAAAAAGCACTAATTGTGGAAGTCAGCCTTGCGCGGGCAGGGGAGAGCTGGGAGGCTGGTGCTGGGGGAGGCTGTGCACTGTGCGGCTCCCCCCGCTGCAGTGCCACAACGCCTGCCTTCTATTAAACTCTCCTTCTGGTGGGGTGGGAATTCTTGTGTTCTTAAACCACTCATGGACAATTCATAAGCATAATGGAAATTAAATTCATTGACTAAAATATGTGCTGTAAGTTAGGCAATTGTCTCTTACATGGTCTCTGAAAGCTTTGTCCATTCAATTTCAAATGATTCCAAAGACAGATACATGGATATAACTTTTGATTTCCTCTGGCCCTCAGGACTCTAACGTCTGAGTACTTTACCATCTGTAGCATGCTTATTCTCACTAGACCTCTGTGATGTAGACAGGGACTATTAAATCCATCTTAAGGATGAGGAATGAGAGCCAGAACAATGCTGGGATCAAATAGGTGATCTGGGCTTGAACAGGGTATGAATTGAAGCCTTCCCGATCATAGACTAAAGCCTCAATTACCGCATGTTTCCCCCCAGTATTGTCTTTGCTGGGAGCTTTTTCAAGCTGGGGAATTCTGTAGAGTTGGCAAAAAAATCGATGAAAAAGATTTATTTCCTTTTTTTACAGTCTATAGGGCTTTTTCCCAGAATGGAAGATTGGAAGGAGCAGGAGACTGAAATCTGAGGTAAGGGGAATAGGTTTATAATCACAACATGAAGGTAACTTCTGTGGTATCAGTGAGGTAGAAATTCAGTCGAGGCCTAAAGGAAGGAGGGAATGGGAGAACTTCCTTATAGCAGTGGGCAAAAAATCCACAGGAGTGAAAAATCCACACTTTTCAGATCATATCAAACTCAAGAGCACTACATGGCCATCATCCAGCACAGTCAGCTCTCCTGTCAGAGATGCAGATAGGTTTAGTTTTTCAACTTGATTTGTAACTCAGCCCCTGCTGCCCCTTACTGCCTTCTGTTGTTCTCCTATGACTGTCTAGCCCCGAAACACACTTTTTATTTAGGCACTAGACCACATTACACATATCTAAATTGCTGTCCAGTGTTGCTACCTTTCAGTTTTGCTAATTTCCAGAAATTCTAGATTCTCTAGTTATACTAGGTTGCATTTTTTCAGGCTGAATCACACAGCTTAATACTTCCAACCCACATTCCTTACCTGTCAGTGTGGACTTTTATTATTACTCCTGGCCTCCTTCATGTTTACTTCACTTCCCAAACCTAATTACTATAGTTTTACTATCCTTTTACCTTAAATCAATACTGACATGCAATAAGACTAATCCCTATGACACTGTATGCATAATTCACCGCCATCTTAACCCACTGCCATTAACTGTTATTCTTCACTTATAACCCTTCACGTAATGAATGCAGCGATCACATGCTTATTCACTTCCCAGACAATTTACAATAATTTTTTAAGTTTTCAAGAAACAATGAACAAATTCGTCTCTCATATCTGGCTAGATTTTCTCCATATACAGTATTATACAAATCACTCATGCTGATTTACATGCTGCAATAAGTATCAATAAACAGAGGATGCTATGACCCCTCTCTCTCTCCCTAACTATCCTGATATGATAGTTTTTATTTTTCAATGATTCTTTGCAGCAAGAGCACATGATCAGGCTGCAAAGTGTGCAGCACCTCAAATGAGCCCACTGATAGGGAGTGTTGTTAGCCCACAGCAAATAGACTTCATCTGTAAAGAAAAAAGTTTTAAGTTCTTTTCAATGACCTTGCAACTATTAAAGGCTGGGAGAACATACACGGTCAATTACCATGACTTGGATGAGTTACGGCAACTTAATTATGTTTTTGAAATCAAGAGTGATAAATCTATACTGTAAATGCTTATAGCTCACAGTTCCATTGGCTCTGACATTCCCAGTACCAATGTCTGCATATGTATCATGAACCATGGAGAGCAAATATAACAGCAGTATTTCCAGCATTGTACTGCACTGAATGACACCCTAACTCAGATTCTGATATGACAGGATTCTACCTGGACATACAAAAATGCCTTTTGGTTTGAATTACACCAGAAGGAACAATTAGAACTGTCCAGTACTTTGGGAGAAAATGTGAGCATTTTGAAGACAGCTTTTAGTGACTAAATGGCATTTTCTCCTTTGCATAAATTTTGAAACAATCCTTAAATAGATTTTTTTTTTTTTTTTTTTTTTTCCCCCTGCTGCTTAAGGTGCTGTTTCTGAGAAAAGGCAAAATGAAGTCATAAGAACTTGTGGCAAATGAAATATTTATGGATACCCATATCCCTATTACTGATTCATGTATTTACAAGAAATCCTTTAAACACATTGACCAAATGCAAATGCTAGTAATTAGATCTGGCCTTCCTAAATATTCCCAGTATTGTTTCATATGAAGACATTTTTCTTAACTTCCCTTACTCAAAAAAGGTGTTATTCCTGGCATGCTATGGTTACCCTATTATTCTCCAGCAGTAACTGCATTTCAGTGGTGGGTGAAGAATGATTTTTATACGTATAGTCTGCAAAACTCTTTGGGATCTGTCATGATGAAAGGTGCTCTGTGTACAACACTATTATTAACTTATTGTATTTCATCAGGTTATTCTATTTCACATCATGTCACTCTACTGAAAAAGCCTTGCCAAAAATAAAAGCTGTGCAATGTCATCAATTGAGAAAACAGACTCCTTCAAGAGGCAATGTAGCATGCCGATAGCATGGAAGTCCCCAGGAGTTCAGGCTGGCATTGCTTACGGGAACGTAGGGACATTCGCAGTTTCAGCGTGCGTTAGGATAAGAACTGAATTAGATTGTGAAGAATGCTTAATATATCAACATCTGAATTAATACCTCTTCAGAACTACTGGAAATGATCATTTATATTTTATTAGTTTATGCAGATGGATGTAATTTGGCAAATTCTGAAACAGTTTGTTAAGCTTTTTAGCAGTCCTAATAAAAAACATCTGAGTCTAAACGGAAAGCTTCTATTCAGTTATTCATTACTTTAAGAGATAAAATAAAACCATTTGTTATTTCCATTTATGTTACTGGAAAGTCAGTGCCTATTATCTTTAATAGTCCTCTTTTTTTTCCTATCCAGTTCTTCTATAAATTGTATCATGTAGTTTTTGTAAAAATTTATGTAAGACTGTTGCAGCTAAAGAACAAATGCAATGAAGATCAAATTTAGGATCTGAATGATTTTTGGTAAGACATGTGCCTGTGACTCCTGTAATCCCAATCCCATTCAACCAACGCCTGGCTTCCTAGACGTGTTCCAGATTATCTCATTTTAAAGAAGGAAACTAGACCCAGAACAAGATCTAATGGATTTCCAAGTAAAAAAAAAAAAAAAAAATCACATCAACACTTTATGACTTGTTTGACAAATCTTTACACAAGCAAACAAATACTACTGTGATTAATTTATTGTATTCCCAAGGCCTCATAAATCTACAGGCATCCTGTGACAATATAATAACAAGTTTTGTTTTGAAGGTTGTAGCTAGTATTTTAGCTAACAAACTTTCCTTTCCGTAAGGCTGAACAGCGGATTTGTTCCAAGCCCTAAGCAAGAGGCAGTGCAGCAATGCGCTGCCGCCAGCAAAGACCAGGCTGTGCTTGCAGTTTTGGGAACCACCTTCGCTTTGGCCGCGGCAATGGCGTGAGGAGGCAGGGACTACACCAGGTCCCTGTCCCCTCCACGGGAGGCTGTCCCCGCTCCGCTTTGCGCTTCCACACTTCCAAGCTATCAGGTGGCCCGAAATTAATATCCTCATCTTAACTGAAAGGAAAAGAAAAACTGTCGGAGGTGGATCGGATTCTCTGGTAAATCACGCTGTTCTGGGCACAGGGGAGTTAAAACTGAACAGAGGTGATTCTCCCTTCCTAATTCCGGCCTACGCCTGAAAACTGTCTTTCCTTAGCCCAACTTAAAACAGCCTGAAAACTGCTCAGAATGAGGCTAGGCTGAAATAGCTCTTCACAGGCTGCTTTTTGGGGAAAGAGCTAGCTAGTGAACGCACTACGGCCGCAGCCTCCGCAGCCGCAGACTCCTGAGCAGCAGCCGCTCAGCCGCCTCGGAACGAGAGTGGTACCCAGGTCGAAGCTGTTAAAGCCGCTTCACCCTCCTCGCAGCTCTTCTTTAAATGCACAATAATGCAGTGGTGACGTAGAAATACAAACCTATGTTAAAGCAACAGTATAAGTTAAATTAAAAAACAAGGTTTCTGGTTTCAGAAACAGAGGCAGCTATACCAGAATATTTTTACCACACTTTTGTTAAAATCTCATAGGGTATTATTCTCAGCCCCCTGTGGCTGTAAGCACAATGGATGGACTGAGCATTTGCTCTGCATATGCTGCTTGGCTTTAAGTCAGACTTCTTAACAGTATCTCAGTGGCATTTTCCCCAGGCCAATTCCCTTTGTGGTTTGGGTTTGTTATTTTTTTTATTTTTTTTTCTTAGCAGGAAAAAAATATATGTCACTGAAGAACCACATGAGAAAGAGTCTTAAAATTGTGACATATCCTTCATCTCAATGGAAATGCCCCCAGTGTTTCATCTTAATGAAAATACTGTAGGTCTGCATTGAAATGTAACTTCTTATAAGTAAATGCAAGCAAAACCAGAAAAAATACACTCGCCGCCCTAGAGTGAAGTATATTAAACTCCACTGCTTCACTCAGTTAGATATGACTGATGAAAAAGAAGATCAGCAGATGTAAAGCAATAAGGAAGAAGGTGAGGAGGTTCCAGCAGCAGGGAGAAGGGAGTGCTGCGCAGAGGATGCTGAACAGCCGCCTGTCCCAATGTCTTGTATGGAGGGAATTAAGGTGGTTTTAAGACATCTGTCCATTCAATACCAGTAAAACAAAAACGTATGACACACTATTTTCCAAAAAGTTGAGTTAAGTTAACCCACCACAAGCTTTTGCAAACTGCACTGACGGTGATCTTTTTGGCGAAAAATTTGGGTCCTACTACTTTGCAGCACTGCCATAAAGAATTAACCATTACTTTACCTTTAAATCAAATAAATCTGCTAGTAACTGACACTTAATATATATAACTGACTAGAAAACACAGTGTATAATGGTAATAATAAAATCAGTGAATTCCATATATTCATATTTATAGAGCCTTTCAGACCTTGAATGTACTCTTGGCTTAAGGCTTGATTACTCCACACTACTTCTTACAAAGTTTTAATTTCCATTAATGGTCAGAAGTTTATTTTTTGTTTATTTTTTGTTTATGACAATTGCATGGTTTTTATGGGTCAAGCAAGAGGCCTTAGGAAAAATGCTGGGAAGGAAGGGAGGGGGAAGTGCTTTGAATGTTGATGAAGAATTCAGAACTCTTTTAATGACCTTTTTTTTTCTGGAAAGACATTAGAGTTATTTAATTCATGTGACCTCTATGTCATTGAGGACAATGCTTTGATTTTTTTTCTTTACTATGCTTTCTGGTTTATCTTTTTTATCTGTTATATTTAGAGGTCTTTGTTACTTATCAGATGTGATGTTTAAACTCTGCTGTAATTACTGGCTTCTTTTCTTTCTCACATTTGGTTTATTAATGTCGTTACTCACATCAGATTGTCTAAAGATTTTTAGAACTCTTCAGGGATTGATAGAGGGCAATTAATATCAACTGTTGATATTCTCTTTTCTTTTTCCTGTGCTCCCCAGATCTAATCTTTAATCTAGATTAAAGGGATGGGAGAAGGAGAGGAATTCAAGTCATTTGGACCAGGATTTAGAATCTAAATGTCTTCAAAGTTGTGTTCAGCTGTTTTGATTTAGCCTTCTGCAGTGACAGGAACCATCTGAGGACTTTGGATTTGGATCCAGGTTTCGATTCGTTGGAAAAGAGCCTCACACACAGAGGCAAAGATAAACACACAAACGTACACACAAATGTTCAGGCTGGACTGGGCCCACCTCTAGTTGCACATTTATAAAATCAATCTGGTATCATAACAAGGTTAATAGTGGAATAATCATAGATAAAAAGAAATGGTCAGAGACAAACTAGGAAACCTCTAAGATAAAAAACTAAACGCTATTGCTAGGCCCTGTTCCCTCTTCTATTAGCCAGTCTGGCACATAAAGCCAGGATACTAATTTCATGGCATTTTATGGATGAAGCAAAATGTCTCCTAGAAAACACTGAAATTTAAAATGTTAAAAGATGCTGTCTGTCACTAATGAGATACAAGGTGGCCCCAAATGCAGGCTCAGCACTTAGAAGGAGTGCACCAGATCCACTGCACTTATTCACGCACACAAACTTCAGTGGGACAAAAGGTCCCAAACCACTGCGGGACTTGCTTTGCAGCAGATTGAAGTCTTTTCCTAGAAAAAATGTGGGCAACATCTGATAAAGCTGACAGGAGCTAGAAGCAGCACTCTCTAGCCCCAAAAGTGTGGGAGGCTAGCGAGATGCACCTGGTATAGAGTAGTGGAAAATTATTAAATATTGAAAAAATGACAGCTAGGTGCATGATCTGGAAATACTTAAGCAAGAAAGGAAAAAGAAATTCCTGCAGAATCCAGGGCACATCAGCTGTAATTGTAACCCGTTCCTCTTTAGTCAACTTTGCATTTCTTCCTTCTTTTTAGCTTCTTCATATTTCACCTTGTCTGTACTTCTAAATTTGTTTATCATTCAGATTTTGGGGGTGGTGGGATCAAATCCAAATCAGGATCTGAATCTCATGGATCATCTTTGAGATACTTGTTGGACTCCATTCTGTAACAGGGTGGAAGGGCTGGAGCACGGGGTGTGTGGGAAGTAGTTGTTTGCACCAAGGCAGACCTCACACAGCTCTGGCCCCTGCCAGAATTTAGGAGTTCTACATTCCTCCCAAAAGCCTAGACGCATATTCTCCTAACCCAAGACTTTCTACCATCCCCTCATCTTCCACTCTTCATCTTCATGTCTTTCACCTCCTCGGCTCAGCACCTCATTTTCTCTCCCTCTGCCCACTGCTGTCCTGCTTCCCAACCCCACTCCGTGTCACCGCTCCCGTCCTCTCTGGTCTGTGGCACCTGCTTGTGGGCAGGCTTGCACCTTGGGACATGCTGCCGACCCCTCTATAAAAGAAGGATTTATTGTGCAGTAGGAGCCCGCACATTGCTAGTAAGGAGAGTGCCACTGGCATGTGATAATGGAAGGATAGAAGAACGGTTAAACAGGCCAGGACTCAGGAGTTGCTAGGAAAATAAGGTTGTTGCTTGGACTGTCTGGGATTAGGGTTGGCCTTGTTAGCATTTATACTCTGGCTGGTTTAACCTCACCTAACTCCAGGCAGCTGGCCAGGTACCGTAACCAGGAGCGTATTCATTGTTAGCTCCCTCTTGAAAGAGAAGGGAAGATCTCTCCAGCGCGTTATTCATCTCACCCCTATCTCCCCCCACCAAATGTCTCTCTTTCTTAACAGACTACTAAGGTAGCCTAGGGCAAATATGCTCCTAATTTAAATCCCTCAGTTAAACTGGGTGAATCAGACCTTTGCATTCAACTCATGCCCCACAAACCTTAACTCTACATGCATAAAACTGAGGAAGAATGAGAGGAAAAAGCGTAGACCTGCAGGCAAGAAAGTGATGCAGCTGAACCCTGCGCAACACTTTTATTCAGCCGGTAGTGTAGCGCATGTCGTTGCATGAGCTGGCACCATGCACTTGCATGTAGGCACATATGGTAACCAGAGAAGCACTACAGGCAAAAAACGTGCCGGTCTTTGTTTCTTACATCCCCAGAGACTCAGCCAGCAAGAAATAAATGCTGAGAGGTCTGGAAGAAACCCACAGAAATGGGTCAAATAGTGTAACCATGTCTCCTACTCTCGGAGGAAGACTCACAAATAATGACATTTTCTGCAACTGAATAGTTTGCAACTTAATGGGTTGAGAAAAAATCTGGGTAGGAAGAGTCCTGAAGGTTGGGCTAGTTCCAGCTGTGTATCAGTGTTTTGTGGTCCAAACCCAATACCTGGACAGAAAGCAAAAATCTAGACCATGCCTCAGCTGAAGAAAACCATGAACTTGCTGGTTTTTTCTGTCTCAGGGCTGAATGTAAACATTTAAAGCTGCTGACCATGTGAAACTGCAATTGGAACAGACAGCACACGGAAGTATTTTGGCATCCAGGCTATTAAGAAACAATGACCTGGTTCTGATATCAAGAATATACAGATCAGTGTTAACCCCATTCAAGAAAGTGGTGTTGGGCTGCTACAAAGGTAGTTTTTGTGGAAATAAATTCACCTTCTATTATTGGTGACCAAGATTATTCAGTTCTTACCTAAGTTCCTAAGAAAAGTGTCCCACTTTTTAAATACCCATTTAATTCGTAAAAATCCTCTGGCTCTCTCATTTTTCTCCTCTACAGACAGGTTTTTTTATTTTACTGATTAATAAGGGCCCATTTATGGGCTGACAAATCCAAGTAGGCAATAAATGTGTGGTCCTCAGCACAAGGATCTGTTGAGAACTAAAGTGCATGAGTTGAAGAAATTAGCACTTTCTGTGGAAGTCCTCCAAATAACAGACTTATAGAAGAACTGACACTGGAAAGGAGAGCTCAGGACATCACCCAGTCCGAGCACCTGCTCAGAGCAGAACTAATTTCAACGTCAGGTCAAGCTGCTCAGCACCTTGCTCAGCTGAGTTTTGGATGGAGACTCCACATCCCTTCTGGGTAACCTGTTCCCGTGCTCGCCTGCTCCTGTTGCGAAAATATTTTCCTTAGCATCTTCAAGGGGTAATTCCCAGAGAAATAGCAGCTGTCCAATTATCTTGAACTGATTCAGAGGCCCAGTGCTTGCTCCCCAAATAAAAAAAAAAAAAATTAAAAAATCAAGTCTTGCCTAAGCCTTTCCTGGAAGAGATAAAAAAAAGTTTTAGGTTTTTTTTCAGGAAACTTTTAAAATGCATCTTACAGAATTATTCTTCTTCCTTTTACCCCTTGAGAAAGTTATTCTTGGAAGAGCAGCCTCTTCAGAAACTGGTATAGCTGGAAACTCTAGAGATGCCAGAGCAAAATTAAAATAAAGGGGCAAATAATGGAGCTACTTAGATTTTTGTTTTCTTTGCATAAATCTGTTACAGAGTAACCTACAGTTTTGTGTTTTACACTCAGCATTGTGTGTTGGAATTAGGACAACAAACATCAAAAGAGATGTCATTGCCATCCATGGTGTGTTGAAATTCTGGGAATATTTACTCAAAACAACTACACTCTTGGCAGTTCATTCTCTTTCAAGGTTGACAAAGTTTCGGTGTCTTAAAAACAGCAAGGAAAATAGATGATTATTTTAACAGGCCCTGGCTGCAGAGCCCTGTGATGAGACCACTTCACTGTCAGGGTCAGTTTAAATCAATTCTGCTATTGATCCCTGTTTCATGAGACTGTTTACAGCAACTATCCTGTTCTTTCCCCATGACTAAGTGTAACACTGATGTAATGGCCAATACTGTTGTTACATGCCAACAGTTAAAGGCAAGGCAAGCGGTATGAGAATTACCCAGTTCAAATTTCACCAAGCAAAGGTACTGAACTTGAGATAGTGGCAAAATTGCTAACATATATAATCACATATTATCGATACCTACTATTTTTCTGTCATATACTCTGCAAATTTCTCCATCCCACCAGATGATTCTAGTCTCCTGGGATTGCTCAGTGAAATGAAGCTGGGAAGCTCCATGGTCATCCCCTGCTCTGGGAAATGCTACTGAATTCCCAACACATCAATGGCCAAGTTGTGCAACTTCTGGGACAGTTTTGCAGCAGATGTCAGTGACAATCACACATCAGTGAATATCCATCCAGGTTTCTCACCTACAGACAGAGTGTTATTATACTGGTGTTTCTTCTGCAGAAGTATATATGCTTTACATAACAATGTGGCCAAAGGCATCTGAGTGGTTCGTTTTTCCTTAGAACACCTCTCAGCATCACACCCTCCATGAATGCTAACCAGCTCTGTTGCTTGGGACTTGTGTGCTGTCATGCTCTCTTTCCAGCTAGACATGTTTTTAAGCTTTAAGATTATGCTGACCTAGTCTGCTTTACTCTGCATGGCAATGCAATTACATAAACTGGTCTTAAAAAGGATACTTACTAGTATTATTTTATGTATTTTAATAATATGTAAAGTTTTCTCTTAGGGTAGCAGTACTGCAAAAACTCTCATACACTGTGAAATACTTCGTTTAAAAGATTGTTACTTCACCTGAAGTACACAGAGCCCCTCACGCACACCCCCACAGTGGGATGGAGAATCACAAGAGTACAAGTGAGAAAACTCATGGGTTGAGATAAAGACAGTTTAACAGGTAAAGCAAAAGCTGCGCACACAAGCAAAGCAAAACAAGGAATTCATTCACTAATTCGCATGGGCAGGCAGGTGTTCAGCCGTCTCCAGGAAAGCAGGGCTCCATCACACGTAATGGTTACTTGGGAAGGCAAATGTGGTGGCTCTGAACATCTCCTCTTTCTTCTTCCCCCAGCTTTATATGCTAAGCATGATGACATATGGTATAGAACATCCTTTTGGTTGGTTGGGGTCAGCTGTCCATGCTGTGTCCCGTCCCAGCTTCCTGTGCACCCCCAGACTCCTCACTGGTGGGGTGGGGTGAGAAGCAGAAAAGGCCTTGGCTCTGTGTAAGCCCTGCTCAGCAATAACGACAACACCTCTATATTATCAACTCTGTTTCCAGCATAAATGCAAAATATAGCCCCATACTAGTTACCATGGAGAAAATTAACTCTATTCCAGCCAAAACCAGCATATATTCTAATAGATAAAGCTGAGATACCTTCGTCCACATTTACTAAACTGTAGCAATGTCTCTAAATCCCCAGTAGTCTGACTTTAACAATAAAACATCTTTAACAGTGGTCAAGACAGAACTGAAGAAGTTCCAAGATGAATATGTAGAAACAGTGGTAATGCAAAGTCTTTGAAAGAAAGATATTCTGCTTTTCCATACCAGGTCCTACTTCTTGAAAGTGTTGCTCTGTCTCATTCATGTGCTGGGAATATGTGGCTTATCTATACACAGTCCTTTCAAATATTCATCTTTGAATGTGAGGACATGAATTTTCTTTCAGAGCTGCCAAAAGCAATGTGCTATAATTTGCCCTAGCCTCCTGAAGAGAAAAAGAGAAGAAGGATCCATAGTTGGAAGAGGCAAAAAGACAAATCTCTGTTCAATAACACACAAAGGCAATGCCAAGTTGAAAAGTCTTCACAGCTTGCATATGTAGCTAAAGTGGTGCTGTAATTTGCATCACGCATTACATTTTCTATACCTCTGCTGGGTCAAAGAGAATTGTGAAAAGCTAAAACAGGTACATGTGAGGTATAAATGATATTGAGACTGGTCAGTAATTACTTGAAATTAATTCTGGCCCTGTTACCTTCAGTTCCACCATCTCTGAGATCCCAAGAGAGTCTACAAACCAGGATTGTCACATACCAAGAAAGTAAAAAATGGACAAGACAGCGGAAGCGATACCCCAACCACAGTCCCTCATGTACACTATACCTTTTGTCACATATATGCTGGATTGTTAAACTAACTCTTAACACTAAGAACTCCTACTCGTCTTGTTGCAGAGAAAAAGCATCACTATATTGAGCAACAACTTTTGGAAAAAGAAATCACAAACAGCTCCATTCTCTCTCTGTTCAAATCCAAGGGAAAGATCCAAAGCAAAAGGCCAGATCTACTATAGGCTTGTAAGCTACAGGCTCCCACTAATCATAATAATTTATGTGTGGATAAATGTGTGCATCATTCAATCTTACCAATAAAGAGCCTAAAACTGGACATGACCAGTTTTAAATTGGACTGATACTGGAGCTGTGTGAAACTGAGGTGGGAGTTCAGGAGGAGAGGTCTAAGAAGAGTTATCTTCCCTCAGTCCTGGGAAGCATTCCCAAGATGCTTTCACCAAAGGCAAAGTAGCAACAGAAGCACTGAAGAGGAGAATGATTACCTTGGGGTCACAGGGGGAGGCTGCATAGCATTTCAGCCCCTATTAGGTTTGTTATAGATCACATTAATTTCCCAGGTCTGAGACCTGAGTACTGATCCCAGAGGAAATTCCATATAAATTTCTGCTTTGGAGAGTTTACTTTTACAGGGAAAGCTTTATTCCATATAGTTGAATAATTCATGGGCCTTCACTTAATGGTAAGAGGTTAATTAAAGATTTCTCCTCATATCTTCAAATACCACTTCTTTAGTTCAAGTAATCTCTTGTGAGTTTTTAATTTGACAAACCAATCACAGGGTCCAGATTTATTCTCAAAATATAGGAAAATTTTACTTCCAAGGAACCACCCCTATGTTTGCCCACAGTCATGGCCTGTGTCTGAGGGTACCAGCACCCTGACCCCATATGTACAGGTAAGCTGATGATGTGCATTGACAGCAGATGAAATGCACACAACTTCATTAACTTGCACCTTCATTTCTTTGACAACAGCATGCCCATCTTTGTGCACAAATTTTTAAACTCTTTCTTTTTTTGAATTTAATATTGAGAGAACAATTACATTCTGGAATCGGACACCTGAAGCTCTTCTGAAATCTGGGTTCACTTTTCTCTTCTTAAATTTATGAATGACTTAACAAAAGACTTTATCGGTGTGAGTTTCTACTTACATGTTATAATATATTGGCAACCCTTAGTTAGTAGACCCATGAGCAGTTTATTTTGGCATAAACCCCACACTGCTGCTGAAATAAATGATCCCACCCTCCCATTGCTTGTTCCCACCTGTACCTTCTCTCCTGAGCTGGCATCAATGTCTGTGCAGCTGCATGGTGAGCCGATATGCTTTCTTTGCAAAGTTTTGTGTTTGTTTTTTTTTTTTTGCTGGGGATAGAGGGCTTTCAGCAGTTACCACATTTGATGGCAAGGCTGGCTACACTAGCTGAAGGTGCTTACAGAATTAGAAATGCTATACATGTACATACTACGGCAACAAATGCTTTTGTTGCCTTTTAATACAAGGCCAATAATAATTTTCATCAGGTTGACTAAAGTGTATCTGCTCATTATCAAAAAAGGAGTAATCATTAACTGGTTATGTGGAATACTTCAAGGGTATTATGAATTTTGACAAGACTTCTAAGTGCAAATTCTTCAAAAGAGACTGTAAATGTCCTCATTGCAGCAAGCACATAAAACTGTGTGAAACTCAAGCCTGCAGATACCACACTGCATGTATTAAGCAGACATGGTATGCTTCAAACTTTCCAGCTATTTTTAGTTCTCACTGTTTAGATATATAGGCTTAACAGAAAGTGACAAGACTATTCTTAGGATTAGCTACAAATTCTGACCAGCCAGGAAGACCTGAATTTCAGTAATGGTTTTAGCCCTAAGTCTAAAATGGAAAAGCAAAAAGACATTCCTTTATATTAATCAATATTTACCTTCCATTTTTATCAGTCCTGCAGAATTTGATTAAGGGACATCAGCTCTCTAAGAAAGACCCAGGTTTGCAATTCCTAGAGCCTTATAAAGTTGCTGTACATCAGTACAAGGTGTGCTTCTCTCAAGCTGTTACAGGCAGTACCTTTACCACACTCCTGAAGCGTGTATTTAGACTCATTGCA
>NW_010559513.1:57937-68931 GCF_000687285.1 Phaethon lepturus | reverse complement strand
CGAAACGTTTGGCTGCTGTGTAAGTTGCGGTCTGCTACGTGTTTTTCAGACAAGGTGCAATTTTATTCTGCTCCAAAACAGCCAATTTATGGAAGGGTCCCGTGAGCGTGCGGAGGCTGTTGGGGGTTTAGCCTGTGCGTGAAGCCTCTCTGAGGCTGGGGATCTGAGGTCAGGGCCGTGGCGTGACATAGCTGGGGAGGACCAGCTGGAGGGCCTGGTGTTGGACGGACAAAAGCATAGCTTGCAAATCCTACCAAGACTTTACTTAAATGTTGAGAAAGCAGGAAAATGCTTGCCAAAATGTATAGAGTAGCAAATATCTAAAGCCAAAATCCTGCGGTACAGAATACTGAGTGCTTTGATTCTTGGGTTGCTCCGCATGAAACGCCGGGGGTTCTAGGTTCATAGAAGAACAGGCTTGGCTGTGGACCTTTGAGAGGTTACCTAGCCCACCTCCATGCTCTGAGACAGGACAGCTTCACGCAAGCCTGCCCGACAGATTTGAACTTGTAAATTCCCAGTGATGGCTGTGCTGCCTAGCTGTCTCCCAGTTTCTCAATGTTTTCTGAGGCTCAGCTCACCTTTTGCTACAGCTTCCTTCAGTACGTTTTCTACTCTTAGTAGGCGAGGACAAGCTGCAATTTTCGTAGATACTTTTTAAGCATTTTTCTAAACCTGGTGATGTCTCTCTCATTCAGTCATGGACCACCTAGCTCTTGCCATCTCCCATTTGCTTGGACTTCTGGATTATTCCTGCTTCTGGAAAAACAAAGTGTCTTAAGGCCTTACAAATTAAACGGTCTGTTGTCTGTCTGTATGTGGGGAGTCCGTTTTGTGAAGATGAAGCAAGGCTGAACATTGCATGAGGTCATTTGGAGGTGGCAGGTGAAATATCTTCACGCTTTGGTGTGACCCTTGATAATGCGTTGGCAGAGTTTTGATGTGAAAAGCTTAGATTGCTGCTTTGGGCCGGCTGTAACTGGTCCGTGTCGCAGTTCATCAGTTTTAGGGTTTCAGAAGGGAACAAGGCAGATTAGGAGAGAGCAGCAAGCGAAATTCTTGTGTTTGGGCAGCTTTTTGGTTCTTGTGACCGGTTTCCATAGCAGGAAAATACGCAGCTTTGGTTAAACCTGTTACGTGTGACTCTGTTGTTGTGCTCTAAAATGGTTCCTGTGTTTAACAGCAGTGCTGAGCAGTGTAAAACCTGCCGTTGCCAGATAGCGAGTGGGTGTTGTGCCAGTGTGTTTGTGCAGATAGGAACCGCTCCGGCGGCTGAAGGGCAGCTGGCAGCTTTCCTGCCTCGTCATGCGCGCTGGCGCGCTCTCCGCTGCCCGGTGAACTGATTCACTGCACCAAAATAATTTGCTGGTCCGGGGCATTCGTGTGAACCCTACTGGCATCTCAGCATGATCAAGGGTAGAAAACGAGATTGCCTTCTGCCTGCAGCTGGTAGTTGGGCGTTTGTGTATTGTTAGCACTGAATATGAAGGGAATTCGTATTTTGAGCTGAGGATCCCAGCGTATGCTGGGATTCCTCTTGCCCAAATCCACACCTTTGGGAAAACAAGTTAAGCAGTGATTTTGCTGCCAGATCTACCCAGGTGACCCCACATGTTTCCACGGAGCGTGGTGCAAGCACGGGGCCTCACGTGCCATGCGTGCTCTTCCGCTAGCAGAAGAAGTCTCGTAACCCCAGTGCTGATCAAATTATCAGTTCGACAGCAACGCCTCGTGGCAGTTTTTCTTTCCTTTCCTGAAAATCCACCACGTCTGTACAAGAAGGAGGGTTGTTCACAGCTGCCATTTGGGGAAAGGTGGTGGCAAGGAAGGATTTAAGATATTGTGGGAGCGAGAGGTGTCCCTGGGGAACGTTTGTAGTAAAAACCTGGTGATTGCCCTCCCGCAAATCCCAGGAGCTACTTTCTGAAGTGGAAGGACAGCTCGCAGGAGTTCCCCTCGGGGGCTGGCGGTGGGCTGTTGCGTTAGGCCAGCTCTCCGAGCTGTGCAGCCCGTCCTCCGCGGGCTGCGCGGCTGCATTCCCCTCCTGCGCGCTGGGTTCCCTCGCTCCTCTGCAGAACCCAACGCCGTGGTCGTCTTTCTGCTTGCGCTGAACTCTGAATCGAAGTGTGTATTCAGGCAATGGTTCTAATCTCTTGAAAAAAAAGTTGTCATGTTTGTTTCTGTTTTCAAGGACAGCTAAACACCTCGTTTCTCTCCAACCTCCTTCCGCTTCCCCAGCCCTCTCTTGCAGGCTCCTGAGGTGCGGAATCGCTCTATCCACAACTGCTTTTAACTGATAATAGCTAATCACCGTCTTTTGCAAAACGGCCTGCAATGTATTTTATTTCCCTCGCTCTTCGGCTGGCCTGCTCTGTTCTCCTTCATTTTGATTTATAGCTCTACACGGGGGTATGTTAACAGAAAAACCTTGAAGGGACAGATTGTGTATGCTCAGGCGGCCACTTCAGGAAGAGTATGCATTTAGCTGCTTAGATGTCCATGTATGTACTGCATTATGCTCAGCAGAGCAAGTGGGGTGTGCGTCTAATTTAGTAAATGTCTTTCCTAACCTGTCAGCGTGCTGCTTGTTTTCACTAGAGCATATGCTCTCTCGGGGGCTGTTGATTCAGCAAAAATAATGATAGCCACTAGAGCTGATCAAATGCTCCAGAAATAGTTTATCACAGAAATTATTCAGCCACTGTTGCTGTTTCTTATCATGTAATGTGTTTGACCACTCGGAGGTTGGTGTGCTCTGGTGCAGAAGCTTGCTGAGGGGGCTTTTCCGCTTGACTCGCCTTTGGTGCAGGTACCAAGGTTTCCCATACTCCTCACAGGTGGTACAGGTGGGGAGGTGAGAGCCTGGAAGGTCTGGTAAAGGCTTGAAGTCCTCCTAAAACAATTCCCCGTTGGAGCCCTCCGGTTAGCAAAGCCATGGAGAGCCCCGAGAGCCACCAACCGCGCACGTTACAGACGTTACCGTTCAGTTTCGCCCACCCGTTGGTGGCTGCCGCAGTTGTGCCAGCAGAAGGGGATCGCTGAGCGCGCTGGGCGGTGACGGCAGGTAACCCGGGCGGCTGTGCCCGAAGCCAGGCTTGCACAACCTTTGGGGCTGACGGAGCCGTGGGGGTGGTAGGTAACCTCCAGCAGAAGCCAGCTGGTCCACTGGTGGTTCGGGGAGTGGGAGTCTGGCTGTGTTGCAGCACAGAGCTGCACGCAGCTTTGCCAGCAACAAACCAGTTTCGTAAGTTCTCAAGCACTCCAGTAATTAATTCTTGCCCCTGCCACAGCAGCTGTAGAAACCAGGAAATTTAGGTCCAAAAGTGTGTGGCAGGTCTTCTTGTTTGGGTGAGGAGACCGTGTGTCTCATGCTTTTCTGCAGAAAGTTTGTTTGCTGTCTGATGTGACACACTTATACTTGTGTCAGGGCTTGTGGGGTTGGGGTTGTTTTGTTTTCTGGGACAGGTATATGAAATACTGAGGGCACTGTGTAAAACTGCACTTAAGAGAAAGATCTTTTGTTATCTTCCATCTGTGGTTGTCCCTGTCACCTGCCGGATTTGACACGGTGTCCCCATGGGAGCAGTCTTTTCCCTTCCCCGGTGCTGGAGCCGGCTTGCTGGGGATATGCAACATCAAAACACCTTCTGATGCTGGAGGGTGGCTTGGGTGTTTGTCTTGGTAAAGGTAGGCAGTAACAGGGATGGGTACGTTGGGAGTGGCAGGGAAACCCCCAAGACTTTGGATTTTTTTCCAGAGAAACCTTTGCTGAATTGCACTTGAAATAGTCGGCTCATTCCTCCTCTAGGAGTCGGCTGCTGGGCAGTGCTGTTACCCCATGAACATCTACGGTGAAAATCCCAGTTTCCCTTTCAGAAGCAAAAGAGGACCAGGCCTGCAACCTGTCTAGGGCGATACCGTGCCTGTGCACGGGCAGCCTGCACTGCAGGTTTCCTCACACGCCAGGGGCTGGAAGGCAGGCTGCTCTCCACAGGCATCCCCCAGTCCCCACACCCATCCCTGCCCGTTGTGCACCACCTTGTCCCGCAAGCACTACGGCTGCTCTGAGCAGCCTCTGCAGTTATTTTAAACCAGCACTTCTCTTGGGGATGGTGAGTGGCCAAAGCAGCCGGTTAACTCCTAACTCCGCCAGCCCAGCACTGTTTCCTTGGCGTTGAGATGCCTCCGAGTTGGTGTCTGGTGGAAATGTTGGTTTCTGCGGTATTTTAGATACGCCCACTCTTGCATCCTTTTTGAAACACTCGTTAAGGAGATGTGATGTCCCCTTAGATCCATGAAGAAAGGTTGTGGTGAGCAGAGAATGTGAAGCCGTGATCCTGACCGTGCTCCAGGATGCCGTCCTTGGTACGTGGAGCTTAGGAGGCACCATCGACAGGATCACCTCCCATAATGCTGTTCTTTTCCATGGCCACCTATGTCACATGGAAGAAGAGGGGAGAAGAGGCTTCCCTTGAAGGGGTCCGGGATGCGCTGTGGCCTGAAGGCTCTGCTTCACCGCCTGGCTTGGGAGGGCTCTCGGGAGACTTGTTCGGCGGGGGATCTGTGAAGCAGCCTGCTCCTCAGCCCTGTCGGTACTGCTGCCGCCGTCGTGGTGGTTCAGTGGGAGGTTGTGGGGTGAAGGACAGGGCTGTTCTTGCAGTGGGCTGGTGTGGGTGTAGTTTCACGGTGCAGGCACTTTGGTGGCAATGTTCCCCACTCCACCCTTGGCTTCTCGTCCCAGCTTCTGGAACTGAGTGAACCTCCCCTCGTGGTGATGCAACTGCGCATGGGGCTCTGTGCCGAGCAGGTCTGCGTTTAAAGCAAACACAAAACTGACTTTATCTTTCTTGCTTTTAATATTATTAATTTTAAGACCTAGATATGTTCCTCGGGTAGTTCTGTCGCTGCCAGCCCAAGGGGCAGTCTGGTGTGAGTTGAGAAGGAGAAGTCAGCCACTTCTGCTGCACAAGGGGGGTGAATTCCACCTTGCTGCAGAACCAGGCAGGATTTTCATCTTCCTAGTGACTGATCATCCCTGGGTTAGGTACACCTCACGGTGGGTGGACCTCACAGTGAGAGTTTCTGAGGCAGTTTGTGCTGCTCATACCATCTCGTGCACTGAGAATTCAGCAAATTTTTTGGAGAAGGAAGGATTTAAAAGTCACAAGCCAAGAGCTAAATGTCTCCTAATGTTACCTCAGTGCCTGTAACCACCACCCATCACATGTCTCTTGGCTCTTGGTGGGGTGGGATTCAGCCTGCTCTTAATACATTGGCCTGTGTAGGGAGAGCAAGGGGAAACTGTAGTCTGTGAGAGTATTTTATGTACCAAAATGGGACTGAAGGTGTAGCTCAGTGCCATGTTTTCTTTAGCAACAAAACATTTTGACAAAACAAACCAAAGCCAGTTGGCAGAACTATTCCTGCTCCAACGGCCTGGACTTTCCCTTGCGCCGCTTTGCTGATAGAAGTGCCCGTGGGGCCACAGTGTAAGTGGGAGTACTGAAATAATCCGAGTTTATTTTTTTAAAAATCCTTTTAAAAAGAGGGAAACTTGTTCTTGAACTAAACTCCTTCATCTGTGAACTGTATCGTCCCTCGGCATCTGATAACATCGTAAAGCAGTAGAGAGCGTTACTGGCCTTGCAAGTGTGCGTCTGAGGAATCTGTCTCCACCCTGAAACCAGGGGAGGAGGAAAGGAGCCACTGTATTTTTGGCAAAGGTTCCTTCATGTATTTACATTTTCTGCTGAGACCAATTGCCTGTAACGGCCAAATCTGAGCGATTCAGTTCTGTTGGGATTTTTCTGTTTTTTCCTCCAGCCTTGCGGTAGTTCCGCAGTTCTGCACAGAAGCAGGTCTGAGGCTGTTTAAATATTGCTTACTTTCACAGTTTATCACGATTCTTCTCGATCTTTCAATCAGCGAAGCTATGCTTAAATATCTGTCGCACGGCAAGCATTCAAGTTAATTGCCAGGGTCGGTTTGTTGACAGCTGAGGAGACCATGCTAGACTGCCTCAGTGCCCTCAGGGCCGTGGTGCCGCGCTGGCCATACCACAGCTGGGAAAACCCTTCTGAAAGCCAGCTGTGATACCGGTCTCTCCTTGAGCCTGATGAAGGGCAGTAAGCTTAGAGGAGCACCGCGGCAATGCCTCGGGAAGCTGATGCCCTGCTTCCTCAGGGAGACGTTTTGGAGCTGCTGTTGAACTCTCCCCCTTTGCAATGCAGTCGTGTCCCACGCTGCAGTGCCAGGTCTCCCTCTCCGAGGGCAGCAGCGCGTGTGGAGTGAGGGCAGTAGTTGCAGCGGTGATCCTCCCCCGGTTCTGCGGGCTTCTTCCACAGCTTTCACGCTAGCGTGGCTCCGGCAGTCCCCAAGGCTGCCTGAAATCAAGCCCTCGGGACAAAGCGTGATGCGTGGAGCGCGCTGTGCCAGTAACCGATGTGCCGTGGTGGGTTAAAATAGCTGCTGCCCCTGGGGCTGTTTGAGGAAGGACGGTGCTAGGAACCTGGGCCGCCTTCCCACAAACCTTCCCGCTGCAGAGATGTGCCAGGCGAGCCGCTCTGGAGGCTCGTAGGCAGGATCTGGTGTCTCTTGAGAAACCATGCCTGGGAAGGGAGCTGCTTGCAAGACCAAAGTTTACGGGACGAGGTGCGAAGCCCATAGGCAGACATCACTGTAGACATCCAAAGTCAAAGCTCAGGCTCCAGAAGGTTTGTTGGGGTTCTGACGTGCAGTTTGCTTCCAAGATGTTACTCTGACCAGGATTTTCTTTTTCTTTTATTTTTTGTAGATGAATGAATATCTTTGTCTCATGAGAATGTACTGTACTAGGCAGAAAGGAGTTACCCCTCTGGAGTGCTACTTATCTGGGCAGTGCCAGGCTTTTCATTGTCATGGCAAAGGGTCTTATGTGGCCTGAAAATAAGATGAAATCTGCTACCCTCTCCATCATCAACTTCAGCAATAAATGCAGCATCCACCGAGGACTGCGAGTCCTGGCATTCATTCTGCGAAAAGCAGTGACGCTGCGAGGCCATACCAGATAGGTTACGCGCGGCTAACTTGGCCCGGCAGTAGTAAGGGAAAACGGGCTTGAACCTGAGAAGGTCATGTTGTGTTGCTTCTCTGGTTTCCCAAGCTAGAGCCCACTGTGTGTCCCTGAAGGACCTAGGTAAAGCTAAAATTAAGTCAGTCAGATAAATATTTATAATAGATATGTTCGGATATAGTCCTCAATGGGTCTCTCCATGCTCCGAAATGTACTAAAGGGGAAATAATAGCACTATAAATACAGTCGTGTTTACCTAGGTCATTACCTTGGGGGTGCTCATGGTCGTTCTCCAGGGCCTGCAGCTGCGGCAGTGAAAAGAATTAGCAGGGAGCTGAAAAACCGTAGAGGGTGACCCCTTTGCAAATGATACTTCGCTTGCGACGCTTCAGTTACACAATGATTCATCATTACAGTAGCAATCAGGTTTAAAGTCCTCGTATGTGCAAGTGACGGCAGTAACTAGCGCCGCATTTGTACAGGCTGATCAGAGCATTTTGTCGCAGATTTCTGTGGAGAAGCCACGGCCATCGTCTTTTTTGGGCTGTTTGTAGTGGGGTTTTTTTAATTTATTTTTCCTTACATTAGAAAATAGAACAGTGCACAAGAGTTTGAGGATTCAAATACAAATAATAAAATTATGTTATTTTTGAACTGTCAATTTTCCGCACCAATTGACTTAGACATCTGCCAAAGTATTTAATATCTGTACGTGACAAGATGCAACTTTCTGTAGTAAACGGGTTTCTTTGAGTTGGTTTTGCGCTTTCCCTTTATAGGAGCAAAACTCGGTGAGCTGCCGAGTACGTGCTTCCCCTGGAACGGGCTGCTGCAATTTCAGTAATAAAATGAGTAGAATTTGCAAGAATTAAAATTGGTTTGCAGAGAAAGTAAAAAGAGAGAGCTTTCATAAACCCACGATCCCAGCGCCTGTGGGAAAAACTTTGAGGTTACAGTGCTGCTCCTTTCACCAAGAAGTTCCTGCTATGTGAAAGCCTTGCTGGGAAACGTTTAGCTTTTAATTGGGTCCGATGGTCCCCCGCGGAGGAAGGGGGGCTGGCTCCCGGCGTGAGGAATGCCCGTGGCTCGCGTGTTGGGAAGCCGTCTCCAGGAGAGGCGGGGGCAGTTGCGCAAAACGATGCTTGCTTTGTTTTCCGAGGGGGAAGCCAGCGAATGTGCGGGGACTCTTTATCCGTCCTCTTTCCTGTCCGGTAACTTGAGCCCATGTTATCTCCTTCGTGCCGTTTCGTCTGCACTTGGTAGACCTTAGCAACCTTGCCGCTTTCATTCCTATTTCTCTACCGTTAAGTCTGAAATCGAGTTTCTGCGGTGTAGCAGCCTGTATAGCAGTTTTGCATAAGCATGTACTGTTTATCCTGCGCAGGACACCAATACTGAGATAAACCCATCTAGCTGGCCCACGCATAGTGTTTTACTCTATGCAGACAGTAACGTGGGGTATATTTCGGGTCATGGGCATATTTAGGGTCACGACTATACTTAGTATCTCGTTCTGAAACATCTGACAGCCGAAAGGTCTGGGTTGTTGGGACTTTGGCTTTTGAGTATCAACAACAAGCTGAAACTTTCTGTTGTGTTGTCGGTGTTTGCTGTAAACAGCAAAAATTGGTTCTGCTTGAACTTATGTCATCACTGTGTTGCTGATTTTCAGCTTTTCTGTGACAATAGGAGCTCTGGAAGAGAAAGAATAAAATCTCTTTCCTTTGCTGAATGTAGTAGCTATGATGTGGAAGAGGCCAGTGGACAAAGTGTGTTGCGAGCTGTGTTCTGGCCTCGGATTTTCAACCTGTTGTCCCAGTGTAGCTGAATATGCATAGAACTGTGATTGTCAGTGTGATGGAGAAGTAGCCTGTAACTGTGACCCACCGACTTGCCCTCACCCAGAAAGAGAATTTATTTTCTTATTGTAAATCGTGTTTGGCACAAACTTTATCTAGTTTCATCATTCATCCTCACACCTAACTTCCTACACTCTTTTTCCTTCGACCTCTGTTTTGGATCTTTCTCTTGTGGTTGTGTATTGTTGTCTTGAATGGGTGGCTGCAGTCACTCCCCAAACACCTGCTGAGCTCTGGAAATTTTATCACAGATCAGTCAGCATCACGTGGTGGGACTAGATTATACTGAAACAAAATCCTCTTTATTTATCTTGTCTTCCCTCCCCCCCCAGGTGGATAGTTGAAAATAGTCTTGTTCAAACAGACCTCCCACAGAAGCCTGTATGAGTCTGGCAGACGCTAGAGATTGAATAAGTGCTCCATGGTTTGGTTTTGACTTAATAGTTCATATTAGCATTTGGAAAAAAAAAAAACGCTACCCCTTCTCCTCTGAAGAGCTTTCAGCTTTGTGCTTGATGACTGCATTTATCTGATCGTGTACAAGACGACTGATTTTCATGTGATTTCCTTCTAATGTAAAGCCATAAAGCAGCCTGGAGTCTGATCCCAGAAGACCTTACCCAACACTGTCTGCCGGCTGCAGCAAACAGTGATTTCTTGTGAATAATTAAACCCCTGGAGAGCACCAATAGCTGGGTTGCTAATACTGCATTTAGATAAGAAGGAGGAAGTGTAGGTGATGTGGGAGAATTACTTTGAAGAATCTGCTGTCTCTCTGAAGTACTTTCTACTGAGGGCAGATGTCTATCAAATGTTCTTCTTGCCAACTAAATTTAGGGCTGAAATTGCTGCTACTGTAGAGCTTCAGGAGGTCCAGCCCTTCATAAGCACATCAGCTTGTTGCTGCAGTCATCTTCTGGATTGATGCAGCCTATGGCTGTGATCAGACGTGTCCCAAAGTACCCCAGCCCATGCTCTCCCCGCTCCTGGCTGCCTTTAACTGCAGGTGCCAGAGCAAGAGCTGGAGTCAAAGCTTTCTTGGTAGGTGCAGCCTAGTCCCACGCCTGCTCAGGGCCACCCCGTGCTCACAGCCCATGGACACGGTGTGTAACGGGCTTCCCCGAGCATGCACTTGCCCTTGCCCTTCACGTCAGGAGCAGAAACTTGCTGGATACATCTTGAGCCTTCAGTCGGAGTGGGCATGCTTCGTCCCCCTCCACACATCACACCGCTGCGTTTCCACAGAGCTAAACACTTGCGGCTTCTGCCACAGCTAATGGGAGCTGCAGTAAGAGCTCAGCAGTCATGGAAATCAAGCCTTCAGTTGCACTCCTGGGAATGAAAGGAGGTGGCTTATCCTGCCATGAACCTTCAAAAGCCCTGGGCGTGCAGTGGAAGTGGTTTGCAAGAGCAGGGGTTCATTTGTTAATCGATTTCCCCTTGCGTGTCCGGTCAGTAATTCAGCGGGCTGCCAGCGCCAGCCGCTGCTGCAAGGCGGCTGGGGAGCGGCCGCGCGGTGCTTCAGGGACCTTAGGATGGTGGTTCTGAAAAAAACCTTCCCAGCTCATTTCAGTGTAGATGGGGTAACAGATGTACCTATTTACTGGCTTGATTAGCGTCTTGTATTCTTCTGGAGTATATTCTGTACATAAAGAATAGCAACTGAAATACTTTTAGGAGAGTAAGTTTAAAGAAAATATATAGGAAAGAGGGTCTTAACTGTATAAAACACTAACAGGCAACAGTCTTGCGCTGCCAGGGAGAAGAAAAATGTGTTTCCCCGATTACCAAGGGAATCCCTGTGTGTTTTGCTGTTTTATATACCAAAAATACCGAGGCATGGATGTGGAAGACAGAGGGCTACCAGTGTTCCTCAGCCTCACCGGAGTCTTGTGCCGCCAGGAAGAGCCCCGCTGGCTCCACTGGTGCTCCTTGCCCCGGCAGCCCGGGGCGCAGTGGCAGTGCCCGCACGCGGCCGCTCCCGCTCGGCACCACGTTCCGGGCCTCGGGGGCTGCCTCCGTCTCACAGAGCAGGCGGCTGCGGCAGGCACGCAGGGGGCCCTTGAGCCATACCCCCGGCGTTG
>NW_010559513.1:33108-57873 GCF_000687285.1 Phaethon lepturus | reverse complement strand
AAACCTGTCTTTGGCGGCAGCTGCCGTGTGCTGAGCTGACCCGGGTGCATTTGCCACAGTCCCACTGCAACCTGGCTGTGTGCCACAGGGGTCCCCTCACCTCACCCGCACCTCATTTGGGGACTTTATGGAGATTATTTGCTCTGGCAGGAGACAGAGTTTGCTGTTTGGTCTGTCACAGCGGTGGGATTTGTGCAACGTGAACGATGGCTGGCCTTGCTGCTCTGCCGTGCAGTGTGGGATTGACTAGGAGTTGGGTTATAATTAAGCTGCCAGGCAAGATGTGCCGTGTGTTTCTGGGTAACTGAAACGTGCTGCGGGTGACGGTCGTTCTGAGGCAAAAGGATAAAGCGACTCGTCAGTAAAGTAATACTCGCCTGCCTGAAGTGCGTTGCCAGAGCCTACAGTATTTTCATAACGATCAGCTTAATGCCGAGTACTTCACACTCTTTGTCTTCAAACCACCTTGCAAACATCAGCTGATTAATCGGCACAACAGTGTAGTGAGGGAGGCGAGGCCGGGGAGAGATTAAGGGCAGAGTGGGTCCTCAGGGGAGAAATAAGCGGGTAAGATCAGTAACACTTTATGGCACAACCATTTTAGCACGATGGAAGAACCCGAAGTGAAACGTATAAGGTTGCCGAAGGCCTTTCTTGTGTGTTACCCAGGTAGGGAGGAGAGGACCCCGGTTCCAGAAGGCCCAGCTGTGCCCTGGGGGCCGGACCGCCGCGGCCCCGGCGGGCTGTGACCCCAGGGGTGTTTGTGCACGTCAGGGCTATGTCTTACAGTGTGCATCTAGAAAAGCCGCAGCATAAAGAGGTCTGTTTGCAAAACGAGGCTGCGACTTCCTAGAATTCTGTAGCTTTTCTGACTTAGTAGAACCCTCTACTTTCCTTAATGAGAAATAGCTGAAGTCTCCTGACTTCAGGAGTGACCTACGCATGACATCTTTGCTTGAGGGAGAGGAAGGCAGAGCAGGACTGGAGCTCCTGGAAGCGGTTGGAGTATTCAGTTATTTATGGTTAAGTCTTTCGAAAGAAACGAAACAGTACTACACCAGAATAACTCATTGCATCTCACCTGGTTTTCATGCTCTTCTGAAAATAAAAAGTTAAATGTGTAATCAGAAATTTCAGAAGTGGCGTTTCTTTTGTTAGTTTGTTTTGAGTAAGTCTTGCTCTTAAAAATTGAAGAGGGTTAGGAGGTTGGTGGTGCTTTCAGGATGGCTTGTTCATTTGAAATATGGAGAGATGCTGCAGAGCCTCTCCGACAGGGAAAGGATCCCTCTGGATCCTGGATGAGAAAGCAAAGGCACTGGCATTGAAGCTCTGTGCTGTGTCACGGTCGCAAGTGGAAATCAACTTCAAAGTAGGACATAACCCTGTTTTCCCTTACGGTTTCTGTTTGCACTGAATTAATGCCCAGGCTGCCAGCCCAGGGCGCTGTCGCGTGCGGTGCTGCGGGCCAGGGAGAGCTGTCAGCCGTGCCCGATTCAGGGGCAACTTGTTTTCATGATCCACATTCAAGAGAAAAGCATCAACATCTCTTTTGGTGCTGCGATGAGACTGCTGCCATGTCCTTCGTTGGGACTGACCTTAAATTTAGCTTGGGTCAGCGCCGTGTGTGCAGCACCGCGGGTGCCTGCTGGGCCAGGTCTAACGCAGGGGCACAGGCGAGAGCTCTCCCCTCTCCGCCGCTGGCTGAAGCCCGAGTACGGTGCAGCGTGGCTCTGCCAGTGCCAGCACCACGGCTGCTCGGACGCTTGTAGGCAGGGACTACTGCTGGAATGATTTCTCCGAAAGGCGTCGGTGTGAGAATGCAACACTTTGGGGGGGGTGGGGTGCGGAATACCCGAATCCTCTTGACATTAGGGAAGTTTTGCAAAAGTCACCTCTGGTGTGGAAGAGAGGAGAGGCAGTGAGCAAGGGTGTACACGGGAGAGAAATTGGTGTTTCACGGTTGATCTTATCAGTCGGTTTTAGTGCTGGTAAGTTCCTGTGTGTGCACTATTATTAGTGAGATGAACAGTTAAACATTGAAGAGATGGCTCTAACAGTCAAATAAAATTGAACTCTCTGAAGGCCCTTGTCATGCCCAACACCTAATGAGCCGTTTGGCCTTGAGTCCTTTATGAAGGTAAAGGAAGGTATCCTCCCACATCCCCTGCGGTCAGGCTTGTGGTTGGAAGGAAACGCCAGCATGGTTTGTCCGTGTGGTCATAGAAAGTCTGAAGCTTCTCATCTTGGAGTAGATCCAAGAGCTCTTGTGCTTTATGCACAAGTCCATCCTCGGAAGGACGTGCTGTTTCCTGATACTCCTGGAAAACAGTTTCCTGCCCTGAGATAACCAGGAGTTGTTAACCTTAGCCAGGATTTATCCAGACATCCGATTTACTATCAATATCCATGCAGGAGTCGTGGGAACAGATGAGGCTGTTGATGTGCCAAATTCTTCCATGGGGCTCTTCAAGCCAGAGTAGGAGAGGCAGTCTGCTTAGCTCACCTTATTTAGGGGAAGAGAGGAGGAAGCGGGAGAAGGCAGAATGCAAAGTTTGTCCTTTCTTTCATTTGAATGTATTTTCTGGACAGATTTTCCTGCTCTGACTCAACATAGTAAGCCCTTGTTTCCCAGTGTGTAATTGTTCTCTGCTGACAGAGGAGGAAGGCGGCTGTTGTCATGTGCAGTCGGTGAAATGGCCTCTGACATTTCTGTTAACTTGTTTAAACAAATACATCTCAAAACCAGTTCTGTTTAAGAGGGCAGTGCACCGAGGTTAACACCGTGTGTGCTAGTAAGTACTTGTATGTGATGTTCTACTTTTTCAAGGAGGCAGAGATATGTTTTCATAGAGCTCAAGCTCCAGGCAGCAGCTAATTTTGGGTTGTTCAACAAGATATAGCACCATTGCAAATAAGTTAACATGGATGCATTTTCTGCTGGTTGTGGAGTTTATCTTGTTCTTTAGATGAACGTAATAAAAATATTCTGTTTGCCTCTCCAGACTTTCAGGTATTTTCATAAGTGTGGTCTTGTTTGTGAAACTGGTAAGATTACATCATGATAATCTTTTCTGGTTTTTAAGAAGGCTACAACACAGAGCTATTATGAATAGACAAAAATTACCAAAGAAGCCTGTGACGGTGTTTAATAGCGATACTCTTTATGTCCTTTGTTACTGCAGGCATGTAGTCTGCTTTCTCCCAACAAATTCATGGCATCCTTTGATTAATCCCTTGGACTGCACACATTTTAGGATCATGTTCATGCATGTCTCGGAGTGAAAGAAGTATAGTCTGTGAAGAAGCAGCTGGAAATCAAGAGGGGATTTTATG
Source organism: Phaethon lepturus (assembly GCF_000687285.1). Taxonomy (NCBI): domain Eukaryota; kingdom Metazoa; phylum Chordata; class Aves; order Phaethontiformes; family Phaethontidae; genus Phaethon; species Phaethon lepturus. Next base: position 54,540 of record NW_010559513.1, on the reverse strand, counting down.
GGTTGTTTTCTGTCATTTTTTTTCACTAATCAGTTCCAGTCTACCCAAGTGAGCTGCTGCCACCTCTCCAGGACCACATAGAGCCTGGATGTGAGAAGCAGTGTGCTCCGACTGAAGCCCCTTTGTTTTCCATGCTCCTGGAACAACGTGATGTTTCCAGATGACTGGCAAAAGGTTTTGAAGTGAAATAATGCCCAGGCTTGTTCTGTTCCTGACATCCAACCCCCTGGTTCTCACTCTGGCATCTCAGATGTTTTGTGAAATGCAGAAGCCTGTACTGTAGCCTGTGTGCAGCAGGTTTGCCGAGGGCTTTTGGAAAGTCCCTGACAAAGACCCTCCTTGGTGTGCTGAGATAGAGAAGTCTTTTAAGGATTGGGGTTAGCTAAATTGTGATAAGCTGCCGGAAGAGATTTTTAGGTTGAGTTGAGCTCAAGGGAAAAAACTTTAATCCACAAATCATACCTCACTGAAGGAGGTTTTGTTTTGCGTAACTGGTCAAATGGCAATTTTCATTTGCGTTTAGAGCTTAGGAAAAAAAAAATGGCCTATCTGAACCCTGGAAAGGGTTGTACAGAGGCTAATAAAAGGAAAGACCTTCTCTCTTAGAGCGAGGAGCCACCAGGCTCAGGACTGCATTGTGTGAAGGACAAAAAATGACTTGGTAAGGATGTGAATTCAGCCCATGAATTAGGAGCTGGAAAAGAGAATAGCACAGAGAGCTGCTGGTGATAGCTGGTGGTCCAAGAGGAGATCCCTGTCCAGGTTTATGCTTGATTTTGGACTAAGAGTATTACTAATCATAGAAACTTCTGTTTCCACTGAAGTTCCTGTCCTCGCTCCTCCAACCTCAGGGGAAGCCCACAGAGATGTGGGTAGCTGCTCTAAATATCCCTGTGTTCGAGGAGATGCTGCAGGCAAACAGTCTCCTGAAGCACATCAGACATGCAGGTGTCCTTGGCCTGTCACCTCTCCGCTGAGACCACCAGCACGAACCTAGTTTGTGAATGCAGTGCGCTAGTGGCTATGTGGCACACTGAGTAGGTCTTGGACAGGTTGTAGTCAGCCTGTGGGCCTTAGCGAGCTCTACCTTGCATTTTTGCAAATGTTTGTCCTTTAGTACCTGTGTTTGTACCCATAGGATCAATTTACATAAAGTGTTTAGCAGTTGGCACGCTTTGCTCAGGTAGGAATCTGTCTCTTTGATTCCTCTCCAGTGCCCATCGGCATAACTGGAGAATCTCTCCAAGAATCTCCGTGTTGTGTTACCATTATTTTTAGCACTAAATTGCACTTTCTTCTTTGCCAAGTTCAGTAATCCTTCCCAGAATGCATCCTCATTCTTGATTCTTCTATTTCCCATGCAAACATGACCAGCAGCTTTCTAGCTAAGAGATTTTAACTGGTGCGGCTTCAGATGACCTTGACATCAGAAAGAAGTTCTTGTGTTGCTGATAGTCTTGCACAGAAGTGCGCAGTTAACTAACACAGTTAGTTATTCAGATGTTTGAGATTAGAAGAAATCCTGGGAGTTGAGCCTTTGCAGAAACAGTTTGGATGAATTCATTTCTCTCCAGTGAACTGCTGGAGGGGAGCAAAGCACGCCTACAGAGATCTCCTCACCCCTCAGTGGTGCACCTGAGGTGGCTCACTAACAAGCGTCAGGCAGGAGTGATGCTTCTGTGCCAGCTTCTGACTGCACGGTGTCATGCAGACACTTGAAGCTGATTATGTTTCACCACCTGAGCACAATTCTGTGGTCCAAACCTCAGTTGATGTTAACAGGCTTCAGTTCCACACACATGTCTTTCCATTCCCGACATGACCTCTGTGCCAGGGTTGGGAGAAACACCCTCAGAAAACTGTCTGTCGGCTGATAATCCTTCCTGCAAACTGCTGGTGAAGATCAACCCCTCTCTGAAGCAATATGAGCCCCTTGGAGATTTAGATGAGGAACAGCTGGCTATCGGGAGCTGGTCAGTCTGCTCCTCATGGACATTATGAGGAGGCATGTCAAGGCTGTGCCTGCTGAGAATAGACAAGCTAAAGGAGCTTGAAAAGACCTGGGTGCAGCTGAGGGAGCTGGTGTGGAGGTATAGTTGCAGGCTGTACCCTGAGGACTCTTTGGCAGCCCTGGTAACGTGAATAAGGCAGCAGAGCTTCAGCGATTGAGAGTGCCATCTTCCAAGGGAGAGGAGCACGGTGCGGTAAATCCCAACGTCCTAGAAATATTTTTTCTAAGGCTTGACCTGCAAACAAATTTGCACCAGTGTTGCTGAAGAAGTGATTTTAAACCAATACAGCACCAATCCTCTCTGGACACTCATCTACTGAGACCTGATGTACTTCCATTTGCCTTGGACTGGGAGGGGCTTGGGCATGGCTCATGGACAAATGCCTTCTTCCAGCTCCTGCCCTCATAGCAGAATCATTTGCCTTTACAGAGGTTTCCTCAGATCTGCTGCTGGAGGTGTCCAACTTCCTCCAGTCAAAATGAATTAGTTTTGGAGCTGCTGTTTATATGTTTATGTATATAACTTCTGTGTACAGATGTGTAAAGGGTAAAGTTTACAGCAACTTTTTTCCTATAAATGTTGCTTGTGAGCTTCTCTACAAAGACTAATCCTTGACAAGTGCTTCATAGCCCCCTAATAATATCACAGCTTGAAGGGCCACACGTTGGAGGCCTCTCCCGTGGCAACAGGTTTTGAAATTTGTGCTTTTATGTTTTGTTTCCAGCCATTGGATTGAGGTTTCCCGCTTAGTGCCACAGGAACAATCACAGCTTGTATTTGATCCATGTTTCAAAGCGAGCCTTGTGCTGCAAGCCCTGCTGGTGCAACAGAGCCCAGTCAGGACGCCGGCGCCGGCACCGACCTCCGTCCGAGGGTGGTGGTTCCGCCTGCTGCAGACATCTGCAGTAGGGGTGTGCTCAGGTGCAAGGCATGGTGGCAAGGTTTTCTGACAAAACGTTTTTCAAGGGAGTCATCCAGTTTGCGTGGAGGGGTGGCAGCGTGTATTTCCTTTATTGTCCTTGAGACTCAGCATGTGCTTGTAGCTCTGCTCTTGCCAGGAGAATGGTCAGTGGTTTCAGTAGATGGCCTTGTGGAAGAGACCTCATGACTCCGTGTCTTGGTTTCCCTTTCTGTAAAATAGGGTTAGCAATGCCTCCCTCACTGTCACACTGAATCCATCTTGTAGATAATGACATACTTCGAGGAGACAATTAGTAAGTACAGACTGTCATTGTGGGATGAAGTCACATGAAGCTCTTTGAAAATGGAAAGAAAAGGGAAATTATTTAATCTCTGATTTCTCCATTGTGAACGACCTTTTAAGATAATATATCAAGTCAGGAGCGTTGCACTGAGATTACAGAGCAGTCTTGGTTCCAGGTGTTACTCAGTTCTTTCTTTTGCTGTTACTGCCCCATACTGCAGTGGTATGAAATACAGCAAGTCACTTATAACGTGTCTGAGCAGGCAAAAGAAATAAAAAGACTAGTATTCTGGTAAGTCAGCAGATGTAAAATCTGGCAGTTAATTATGTCAGGCATACCTTGACTGGCTCTGTGCTGGTTAGCTCAGGTAGGATAGCACTCCAGCTCATCAAGACAACATGGCATTCAACAGAGGTTACAGGAACTGGTTAAATAAATATGTACACATAGTCCATGGTAAGACCTTATGTTGTTGTAGGTAAATTCCTACTGTAACACCAGCAGCTGTGCTTTAGTGAGAGGTGTCAGCAGTGTAAGTGAGCCCTAGTCCTGTAAAACATTGCTATTTTGAGATTACTGCTTTTGCAGTTGCCTTTGCACCCAGATATATTGGTGCCCGGGAATATTCTCTAGCAACTCTGATTCGTTCACTATGTTTTCTTCTGGTAGCTGTTTCATATTTTTTTCCCCTGATTTTAATTGTGTTTAAGCAGAAAACTTAAATGAGTAGACGTATTATCTAGACACTGTGAGGGGTAAAACTAATTAAAGTAAAATAAGGCAGTTTATTTTTCCTGTCCTAGCCAGCCAAGCATTAGCCTACTCAGTCAGCCTTCCCAGCCATGGCTGGATCCAGCCCAGCATTCCCACCCCGGGCTGCCCTTACTGGACATTGTTCCCAGCTAATTGCTTGCTCCAATACAGAAGCTGACTTCCTTTGAACTGCAGCACAATGTGGCACCAAGCATCATGTTGCCTTCTACCTCACTCTCCTGTGGCATGTAGCAACCTGATACAGCCACGACCAAGATAAATGCACATGGCTGTTAAAGTCAACGTGACTTTCCCATGTTTTATGAGAGCGTTGAACAGAGAAATGATGATGAGATGTGGTCTTGCACGAGCCTTCGCTGTTGTTGGAATTAACGAGACTGGCCTTCTTCCCTGCCTTCAGACAAGCTAGGCTGTATTAATCACTTTATAAAGAAATAACACAGTGGAATGGGGTAAGCTTTCTGTAGACTCAGAAACACGGGAGAAAAAGCAGTGTAAATCTTAGCCTAAAGCTAAGACTTAGCTTCATCTGAGCTTTAACTTTAAGGGCTGACCAAGTTCTGTTGCAGGCAGCTTGTTTCGGCTTTCTGCCTTACTCCTGTAACTTGTTAGCTCCCAGGCTTTCTCAGTTTCTCCTCCGGTTCCCTGTGCAGACGGCTGCTCAGTGGTGAGGCTCCCTCTGGACTTTCAAGTCTTAACATCTCCAAATCATCCTTGAGCAACTCTTCCCTCTGGTTGCTTTCACTGCCCTCCTAGTCTCTTGCTTGGCTGCAGCATGTCAGGATGTAAATTAATATCCCATTGTCCAGCGCTTTTCTTGGGCTCTGGTGATGTATTTGCAATGTGAAAGCAGCTGGAGCATTCAGAGTTCCTCCCAGGAGCAAGCCTTACTCCACCGTGGCACCATGTTGTAACTCAGCAGTGTCCCATCTGTGTTCCAGCTTGCTCTGGCATGCACAGGTGAGATTAAAGCATTTTCATTGTAAGTCCTAGTTTGGTGGGTTTTTTTGGTTTTCTTTTGAAGGATTATAACACAGGGTTATTATACGGTTGTATTGTGAGTTGTTCTTCTCCCCAGCAGAAAAACAAATGCTGCTGCATGTCACTCCCTCCGCAGAGTAAATAACTTGCAGATGGGTCCACAGTCTGTTGAGATCCATTTGCATCTCACAGCTCATATGACATGCATCAATAGCTGGTATTCGTTCAAGTGAAAGAGGGAGTGTTTCTTCCTAGCTCGGGTCCCTTTTCTGTGTCTGTATGCAAATCCATGATTGTACTTTCTAATCAAAGAATTCTGGGGATTCCCTGGTGCGCTTTAGGTGACTGACAGCAAATTTTTCATTTTGGTATTGCTTTGTTTTTGTTTTTAAAAGCAAAAATAAATTTGCCCCATTTTCTGTGAAATTACAGTAGATCCTTACATAAGATCCTTACATAAGAAACTTGTTCCAGCTTCCTCCGAATAAGAATGAATTTGGATCTACAGAATAACGTTTCACCACTTGGGCAGGAAGTGATTGGACAATATTCTCGTAGTAAATATGCGTAACAAGCATCCTTAACCTTGTGAATGAAGTTGAAAAAGCAAGAAGAAATCTGTGTGTCTGCAGCATTACCAGCCTCCCCCAGACAGTTCTGGGTCATCAAGTCTGGGCAGCATTTTTCTCTCAGCCTCTACAAGATGACCTGGCTCCATGGCTTCAGCTCCTAACCCTTCCAAGGCTGGTTGTATGGAAGTTCTCAGTCAGCTGTGTGCTGCTGTCTGCCCAGCTGGATACGCCTGATTTTACGATGTGCTGAGCTAGGGTTTGGTGTTGCTGATGCTTTCAGATACTAGCAGATTAATGTTAGGGTCCTTATTCTAGATTCTGGTATGTACCTATGCTACTATTCAGGATTTACACCCTGGTAAATTAATTTCATTGTGAATTATTCTGAAGTGCTTTAATATCTTGCATAAAAGTTGATTTAAAAGCAAAAATTAATTCCTATCTTTAGAGGGACAGGAATTAAGGTAAGTAATATGTTGATTTAAAGTATTTACCAAGGAACCAAGATACGAAGGTGCTAATCCTGTTTGACGTCAATTTGTTGTGTCACTTTATCTAAATTGAGTTTCTGATATCTGTTTCCTTTTGTTAAAGCTGGGACACTGCTACTGCTGGGGCTCCAGTGAAAGCCCGCTGGGCTGGATGGCATTGCCCATTAAGAAGGTTGTCAGAAACAGTTAAAGTCCTCTGTGCAGTAGTTGATCCCCTACCTAACACACATCACCACACAAAAATCAGGGCATGTTGGGGGAAAGGATTTGTTGGATGCTGTTCATGCACTTATTGTGCATGCTTGAAGGAGACAGAGCAGCAGAAAAAAGAGAGGGAGCAGCAAAGTAATCACAGCTGTAGCAGGAGTTCAAAGACTTATTCGGGAACGGCCATCCCACTAAGCTATTTCTGATTAATTTGTCATATAAACATATTCCAGATTGAATGGTTTTTTATTGTGGACTAGCTTAATGTATTTCCAAAGACTTTTTTTTTCTCTAGAACAGCAGTCTCTATAGCATTCATACGAAATAGCTATTGTACTTTAAAATTGTGGTATTCCTTGATTTGAATTAACTTTCCCAAAGGAAGAGAGAGAACCTCTGGGGTTAATTGGTAATGCTCAGGAAGAAAATTAGTGCAAAGAACCTGGCTGCTGCTACTGAGTTCCTTTAGCATGCAGGGAAACAGGACTTTGAACGTTCCTTCTAAATAAGTCTACTCATTGATTTTAAGATTTAAAGTAAAATTACATTTTCACAGAGTTACTTTGTTGCTTTGATGGGTGACCTGAAAATTAAAAAAAAAGTGAACTTCAACTTTGTTGAAAACAAGTTTCACTCCGGCCTTGTTTTAATAGGAGGTATACTTAAATCTATTTTACTTGGGAGTAAACAGGGATGGAAATGTTACTGAACAGTGGAAGACAGAGACATTTAGAAAGAGTCCAAAGAAAAGAATGGTGAATTTCTATATTTCTTCCCACATAGCCTGGTTCAGGCCTGGAGTGCTGATGCTTCATCGTCTGCTTATTAATGTAATTTTTAAACTTCCTTTTTGCTCTCAATGAGTGGATCCCATTGGATTGATAAGCCTGGATTCCACAGACTAAAATTGTGTATGTATTAACTTTATAAAAGTTAATGAACGTAAAATGAGACAGTTGCATAAATAAGTTCATTGGAATAAGTCCTTTGTAGTAATGTTTGTCTCTGCTCAAAAGTAGAAGACTTAAGAATTGGTAAGATAATTATCAACAACAGTCAACAAATGGTGGAGTCTTCAGTCCCCAGCTTGAGCTACCACATATTTTATAAATAATTACCCATGGACATGGTCTGTTAGAGCAAGCAGTGTTCCTGCTGCACTCTGCTTATGCTGAAAGTTGTAATAACTCCAGAGTGGTTATGTTATGGCTGTTGACAGCTGCGGAGGATCCTTTTTCTCTCAGTGTCTCTGCAGTGATGATCTTTAGTCAGCGTTGCAGATAGTCTACTGGCAATGAGAATCTGTGCAACCGAAGCAAACAAAGGGAAACAGAAATGCAAAGCAGGCAGGATGTCCCGCTTCTTACAGAAACGCACCGGGAGACTTGAAAATATCCTGAATCTTTGAATCTTGAAAATATCCTGAATCTTTTCTCTCTACTGAAATAAAAACCCGTGGATGGCCAAATAGCTGAAGTTGGATTTTCTAATGATAGATGTCTGTGCCCTGGTGAGGAAATTCAAATCCTGTCTGATTTGCTTGCTGGTTAGACATGGTGGTAGCTTTTTTAAAATTCTGTTTGTATGGGGGGTTTTTTTAATAGCGCTGCAGAGAATCGATGTGCTCTGACTAGAGCTGTGTGTCATTGACCAAACTGCCAACTCAAGTTTGATTCTTAGAATGATGGAATCATAGAATCTTGGGGTTGGAAGGGACCTTTTAAGATCATCTAGTCCAACCCGCCCTGCAATGGGCAGGGACATCGTCAACTAGAGCAGGTTGCTCAGAGCCCCGTCCAACCTGACCTGGAATGTTTCCAGGGATGGGGCATCTACCACCTCTCTGGGCAACCTGCGCCAGGGTTTCACCACCCTCCTTGTGAAAAATTTCTTCCTAATATCTGGTCGAAATCTACCCTTTTTTAGTTTAAAACCATTACCCCTTGTCCTATTGCAACTGCTAAAAAGTTTGTCCCCATCTTTCTTATAAGGCCCCTTTAAGCACTGGCAGGCTGCAATAAAGTCTCCCTGGAGCCTTCTCTTCTCCAGGCTGAACAACCCCGACTCTCTCAGCCTGTCCTCACAGCAGAGCTGTTCCAGCCCTCTGATCATTTTGGTGGCCTCCTCTGGACCCACTCCAACAGGTCCATGTCTTTCCTCTGCTGAGGGCTCCAGAGCTGGATGCAGTATTCCAGGTGGGGTCTCACCAGAGTGGAGTAGATTCTTCATTGTGGATGGTCAGGGCTGAAGTCAGAATAAGTGGGAGAGATTTTGTCTTCCCTCAGTGGTGGTTCCCATGTGCTGTGGCAAATAACTCCCCTAAAGTGAATTATCTTGGGGCAAATACTACACTTGATAGCTAGAGCTGGCATTATGTTCCCTCAGCAAAGCCTTGGCCATGGGACAAAGGGAGTTGCAGAGCATGAGATCCTTGATCTCTGCATGCAAAGAATACAAAATGCCATATGAACTTGGCCAGGGATCCTATTAACTGTCCCCTGGCAGTGCCCTTTGATATAAGATATTTGAGCATGAGGGTGGAACCTCTACTATAAGGTCTCTTTGCCCATTATAAAACTATCCAAATGTCAGGATCAGACACTTTCCTTTTTACTCAGAGGGCAAGTGAGACCTCCAGTGATTTTTGTGTTGTTTTAAAGGTAAAAGCATCATGAAGAGCCTTTAGGATGGTTTACCAAGCCATCCTGGATCTTCTGATTGCACCTTTCCTCAGAGCAGGGCATCTGCTGTAAAGCCTGGTTACAATTTAAGTGTTAGAGATAAATGCAGATGCAAGTTTGAACCTTCAAACTGAAACTGTGAAGCAGGTCCTGTGGCCTGGTGAAATCAAGGTGAATGATCACAGAGTGCTCTGCAGTCTTACACTCCCACCCTCTGTGGAAGCAACATTGGCTTTGGCTTCAAGATGTGGTTAGCAGTATGAGGCAGTCTTAAATTACTGAAATGACTCACAGCTTGGTATCTTGATTGATTGGTTAAACCAAATCTTTATGAATAGATTTTTTTTTTTTTCTGGTGAAAAGCAGAAACTTCTTATTCTTATTGAATACTAAAGTCAGTATGCATCGGTTACTAACAAGAAATACAAATAGAAATGTGACTGAGAGAGAGAGGCAGTTCTGGGTTGAATTTTAAGAACAAATAGAAAGCTCTGATCTGGAAGTTCAGAATTTTTCACAAATAATCTGAACTATGACTTCCTATCACTTCCCTCATGTGGAAGTGTGATACACATGATATATTTGTAACTACCTCTACTGTGGAGCTTATGTATTTTGGGAAAATGTGTCTCTTGCGATGTGCTTCGTCAGTCTTACCTGGTGAGGAGTAAGGGGGCTGGAAGACAAGAGATGTGGCAGTCAATGGCAAGAACTGCAGTCAGACAAGGCTCTCCAGCTTCTTCTGGATGTATGTAGACCAAAATAGGGAGGACTGTGAATTCTGTGCAGTTGGTAGTGTAGCTTTTCCATCTGATGCAAGAGGAGGCTATTTCAAGATGGGCCTATAAAAACGTTGGTGGATGGGGTCTGGGACAATGGCTGGCAGTGAAGGGGCTGCTCGTGCTTGGTGGGTGTGTGGGAGGAAAGTGAAGTGGCATCAAATTTAAAGCTGCTTTTGATCCCTTATAATGAATTTTTGTAATGTTAGATACTTAGTGGTTTTCTTTTTTTACTTTTTTTTTTGGCTTTGAAATATCATAGTGTTTTAATGTTCTGCTGTGTAACTGGGTATATGCAACAGTGATTAGTTTGGGAATTTCTTCAGATCTTTAGGGATGCCACAGTTTTTTTCCTTGACAATATAATAATATATGAGAGCCGATCTTGGATGCAAACTGTGGTAATTAGCTTGTTTTGGTATAAAGTTGTTCTAACAGTGCTTTGAAGCTATGCCAGCTGACAGAGCCCTTCAACTCAGCTAGGGTCTTGCGAGTTGCTGAGAACTGCAGGTTACTTTTATTGATGTTAGTCTCTAAAACTACTTATGGCAAATGTCACAGACAGCAGAGATCCAGCTGGATTCTGTGGGTTCAAAGACCGTACAAGAAGCCCTGTGTAAACACTGCATTTTTGCAAAAATATTCCAGATCAGTCTTCTTCCAGAAGGCAATATGAGTGAATAAGCTAGGCAACAATGGTCTAAATAAAAGAAATTATAAAACTCATCTGTGTGGTGAATGTGAGGCTGATTAATTCTTACCTAAATCAGACATTGATAGGCTCTGATTTTATTTTCTTTTGACTATAACTGCTCCTGTGATGATCAAAAAAGATGGATTATCTCCAAAAGCATACATCTTTCAGAGGCTTTGAATGGTTACTTGAAGTTTATTTTTAAAGAAACCTAGAAGGATCATAAGACACTTTACATAGAAAAAATTGTACTTGGAAGAGGCAGTGAAGAGGGGGTTGGGAGCCAAATCTAATTGAAACAGTCCAAGAATAGGATTCCTGAAAGATCAGATGCATTTGTCTGTATGCATGCTTCTAAGAGTCTTTCAGAAATGACTTCAAGATTTAAGTGCTTTTTCTTGTAGTAATGCAAGTCTGTCTTTGCTAACACTTCAGCTATATTTCCTTTATTTATTATTTGTAACATATGGCTTTCTTTACTATGCATATTTTGTCCTTGTAAGTAAGTAACACCTCATAAGCATTCAAGATTATATCTTTAAATGAAAATATAATATCCCATGTTTGTCCTAAAGAACAAACAGCTATAGCACAACATATTATTTACCTCTCTGGGTTTGAGACAACAAAGCTGCAAAAGAGCTTTGATGTTCAACAGTGACTACAGCTGAATACAAGTAGTTTTTAAGACTGCTGTTTTCTTGTCTTTTATTATATGACTGCTTATCTTTATTTACACTAAGTTTCTTCAGAAAAGTTTTACTTTAGTGGTCAGCATTCGTCTCCTCAAAATGTTGTAAAAGTACCTACCAGCTCCTTCTCACATCAGTGACTCTAGAAGCTGTGTTGCTTTTAATATCCCCATCAGCCTCTAGCTGAGCTGATATGGAGATCTTCACCCAAATGCCAGTAAGATCACAATGAGAGATTGCTATGGCTGTTCTTCATTATGCTTGACCACATCACAAACCCCAGTGAGGCTACAGCTTGCATGAGATCAGCTCATGGAGGAAAATCAGCTGCCATGGCAGACAAAGAGCATTCTTGGGGACAGAAGAAAGCATTCTGAAGAGTCTTAAGACAAAGTGTGGTGTCCTTGGTTGAAAGTACAACGCTGTAATTGTACAATTCCATCTGCAATTTAGGAGTACTGTTGTATTTTGAAGCGCTGCTAAGTTTCCTCAGAATAGCACCCACTGGTCACTCCTCCCAGTACCTCAGATTGGCTTGGAGTCTTGGTTCTTTTCACTCATTTTGTCAAAACATTCCCACAAACAGGCAGAGAGCTATGAAGTCATGTTGTTTAATGTCTGCTGGGCATTTTTCAGTCATGTCTAATGGTGAGATTCCACCCCCGCTTTAAGCAGGAGGCTTCTCTCTAGGTTTTATCCAAGGGGAAGCTGAAGATTCTGCAGATTTGTTGGGATTCCTGGATGTCTGGAAATCCAGGATATGCAAGTTCTCACCTGGGTTTCAGTGTTTTCTGGCTGCTTTGGACCTCTTGTACCATTCTGGCAGAGACAAGCTATAGGTATTAAATCTGATGCATTTGGTATGTCAGGCATTTTGCACTTTTGCAATCTGTACAAGTGCATTCTCAGAAGGCTGGGTACCTCCCAAAGACACTGGTGCTCTGAGGCAAGTTATGCCTCAAAGAGACAAGGAAAGTGAGCTGCAGGTGCCTTGCTGTCTGCGACAAAAAGAGCATTGGATACAGGCAAGGTGAAAATGGAGGATTTGACTAGCTCCACAGGTAGTGCTCTTCTGTCATGTACCTTCGTCTGTGGTCCAGGCCTGGTCTTCTGCATCGTCTCCGAGGGAATGATGAAACCTGCCCCCGAATTCCTCCTGATTTCATCCTTTTCTCCTGCTTCTTCCTTGGTGTGCTAGATTGTCCAGTGTCAGAAACAGGGTTAGACTAGATTGACCGTTGCTCTGATCCAGTCTGACCCGCTCTGGTGGTTTATTTCTTCTTAAAGAGTGCTGTTAAGACCATAGCCTTTGCTCTTCTGCTGGAAGGCCTCGCTTGCTAGTATTGCAACACTTGAAAGCTGGAAGGATGGCGGGGGGGGGGGTGTTCTCTCATGTGAACCTAACGCTGCAGAAACTAATGGGTGCAAATGGCCCCACAGACTTGCGAGGACTGCTGGGAGGAGAGAGGAGCACGAGCGAGAGTTTGCCTGGTGTAACAGCATCGGTCACCAGGCTCTGTATTTTGGGGATTCGGATCTCAAAGCCTGCTGCTGTAGAAGGTGCTCTGCAATTATATAGTCTGGTGCCTTTGGGCTTTTGAAAAAAAATGTAGTTCTCTTTATCCCATTTTGTTACACTTTTCCTACTGCCTCCCATCAGGCACGACGTATCCGGCCAGTGCTGGGCAGGCGCTGCCGTTCCAGCTTTCCAATCTCTGCTGCTTCGGTGTGGACTTTTCTTGACTTGCTCCGTCACATGGGTTTTGCACAGAGCTCCAAGGCTGTTTGCTGGCTCTTGACCTGCTTCCCAGTGGAAAATTCTTCCACAAGCGTTACTTACAGGAAGCGAATGAACATCTCCTTTAAATGGTCTGGCCGCACAGGGAGGAAACGGGTCATTTTGTGAAGTATACTGTTTACCGGATAGCCAATGGACTGTCTCCAAAATACATACTTAGCCCAAAGGAAGAAAAATATCTGAGGTGATTCAGTTTTTACATCAGCGTTTAAATATTATGTAGTTCATAGCTAATGAAAATATGCATTTTTATGTGGGCTAAAAACATCCTACTCTGTACCAGAAAATTGATAAAACCAAGTTTTAAATTTCTTTAAGTAAAAAAACCTGAGTGTGTATAGCTTGCCAAGTTTTATTTTACTGTAACACTTTATAGCTTCATTATAATGGTTTGTAGAAGGGGTATGAAACAAAGCTAATGTCTCCCAGTGATACTGATAGATTTTGTGCTTGTTTTACTCAGTAATTCTAAAGCAGCAGCCAGCTCAAGGCTGGAGCATGATCTCGGTTTTATGCAGGGCTGGTTTCGTGATGTCTTCATTTATAATTACAGTTTCTGCCAGCGTCTCTTTGGTATTTTTGGTCCAACCTCAGGCTGAAGGGAAAGTGCCGCATTCCCTAACCCAGGAGACATGAGTAAGCGTGTTGACATGGATTCGGTACAAGATTAGTGCTGCTTTGGCTTCAGATTATCTAGATCAGATGCTATCCTGTAATGTGATACTCATTCAGCCAAATTCAAAACATTGTAATCTGGCAAAACCAAAATGCAGCTGAACATGAGCAGCTTTAATGAGGAGCAAAGGCCAATTTTTGCCATGGCATGGTTACTGCACAGTTGCCAGGGAAGGCAACGACAAGTGAACGTGTGTGCATGAGTGCAGTACCGGGCTGTTGATGGTGCTTTCAGGGAAACTCTGCCTGTAAGCAGTACAGAAATGCCTGTAGCATTCATTACGTGGGTGCTTATTGCTTTATACTGTTAAATAAGTATCTTCTTTTGATAACTGTCAAATGTAAAAGAAAACAGAAAAAAAAAGCAGCAGAGATCTCTAGATATAAAGGCTGAGGCCCATGCAAGCAAACTGGACATTTTGGGCTTCTCTAAAGATTAGTAGTTGGTGAAACACCCAAAGGTCATCCAAAGGCTCATGGTCCACATTTGACACTGTGTCAGAGCACAGAAAGGATCCTGCATGTGTCTGTGTCTCTGGACCAGCTCCGTGATCTCTATCAGATTCGGGGTAATCAGTTACATGACTCCTCATGTTTCCAACAAGTAGGTGTTTGCACAGTGGATAAAAGCCTTCATTTTCAATCCAAAACCATTCAACAGCCTGCTCCAGAGGTCAAATCCTCAAACAGTTTGGTAATTCTAGCATCATCTTCTTCATGTGATTCCAGCGCAACCTGGTTATGACTTTTACTTGAAAGTATGTCCAGAGCTACAGCAAACTCCTCTGAACTGTTTTGTTAAGCAAACTCCCATATCTCTAGACTTTGCTTAACAATTGCAAAATGGTTAGCCAGTTAATATTTATCCTATTGTTACTAAAACTCACAATTCAGCGTGTCTTACTTCAGAGAGCAGTATATATGTCAGTAGTAATTATGAACTGTTCCTTGAGTTAGAGCCTCCCAAGCTAAATTAAAAGCAACTGTGGCTTGAGCTAAATGGCTAAAGGACATGTTTTCAAAGGCAGCCAGTCACTTAAAAATGCAGTTACATTCAGTTCCTATCACCTATCCTTTTGGATGGGAATTTAATTCCTAATTTTCTATTGGATCTTTGTGAGTACCTGGGGATATCTACCCACCTTAAAAAAAAATAATAGTTTTTAAGTCCTACTTGAGATCTCCCAGCTGATGACTGTTTCAGTCTAGCATCTTCTGTGGATGACACACAGAATGGCATAAACCACATCCTGTCTGGAGACTGCATCACTTAATGAACAGCACAAAACCCAGCAGAGATCAAAGAGAAAAACAGTTGTAGAACTGTTCCACCAGCTGTAGGTTTTACTAGGTTTTGAGAATTTTTTGGTATTCGGAGTTAGGATGTCTCAAAGGGACAAGATCTCTGTGAAGTTGTCTGTGAGACAGTGTAAGCCTGGGACATGATGCAAAGGAGGGAAAGGTGGTTGTAATCTGTCTGCCCTGGCTCTGGATTGTAATGCTCTGTGTGCAAGAGCCGCAGCCGGTGTCTGCCTCCTTTCAGCTCCTCGGGAGCTGCCCCTTCTACCCCACAAAGCATCACAGCCACCTCTGTTGTTTTCCAGACCGTATGTGGTGCCTGCGAGCTGTTGGGAGGTGCCAACTGGGGACGTTAAGAAACTCCCTCCTTTTTGCATTGGGCAGGTCTCCATCAGCCAGAATCACTCTCTCAAAATGCAGTAGCGTCCTCTTGAGAGGGCTGCTTGTAGATGAAATGTGTTGGATTGCCAGTGTGGCTTCCGTATAAAATTGGCTGGAAGTCCTTGTCACAAGGAGTTGTTTTCACAAGGACTTGTTTCCTAGTGTAGAAGGAGCAACTTTGGTCCAGTTTGGAGTAAGTTGGCTGATGGCAGCCTGGCTGGGAGAGGTGATTCAGTGCAGCCAGCCGCTGCCTGGGAAGCTGTACCCGACCATGCGGTTCCTGCACCGAACAACTGGAAAAAATGACTTGCTTAATGGGATGCAGACTCACGAGCTGAATCAGCCTCAGCAGGGTTTTTGTTGTTTCAACTGTTTCTTGTATTGAAAACTCCGCTCTGCGGCCATCTGTGAAGGCTGGCTGTGTACCAGTGGTGTCGAACCAGTGCTGATGATTGGTGTTAACTGGGGAGGGCAAGCCCTGCCCCTGAGCAGTGAGGGGAGATGGAGAGGGGCAGGTTAAACCTCGACCTTTTGCTCTGGGGCAGCTCAGCTGAGGCGAGGGAAGGCATACAGCCTGGCCAGCAGTGCATCTCCTCTGCCCTGGGCAGCAAAGCACAAACTGTGCATTTTTGTGAAAAGCAGAGAGGCAGAAAGAGGGTGGCAGCTGTGCCAACCCACGCTGCGTGCTTAGTCTATTAAGGTTTTGTCTGTCAAATGCATGTGGGCTCTGCTGCCTCCAAACATTGTTTGCAGCCACAGCCATCGCTGCCCTTTGTTTGGTGCAGGCAACCGTGCTGGGGACGTGCTTGCCAGGGGGGTTTCAGGACCCGGTGGCTTGCAAAGGGAAATGCTTTTCAAACCTCCTCTTTCCCCTGCCATGTAGAAAGGGACACAGAGAGAAATGGGGATGCAATCAGGGAGTGCCCCATGCACTTGCTCCCTGAGTTCCTGACTGTCTTTGCCTTGCCTAGGTGTAGTGAAACTATACATTCACATTACATAGCAGGGCACTATGCAAGCGGACTGTCACACTAGCTCAGATAAACAGCCGTGTAGCCGGGAAGACCCAGACAAGTGATTCTCCAGCCATGTTCAGCAGAGGTGTGGCTACAGCTGAAATTCTGGGTTTGGATTTTGCACACCATAGTGGAACAAGGTGGTGGATCACACTAGAGAAGAGCAGAAAAATAATAGTGGCAAACCTCAGCAAAAGTAGTAGCAGCACTACTCTCCCACCCTGTATTCTGTATGGAACAACTGAAATAAGGGTTATCCAGCCTGAGTGACAAAGAATTAAAGAGGGAGATAATAGTCTTCAAGTGTGAAGTCAGGGCTATAAAAAAGGACCTGCTCCCCAGGTCCGTGGTGGATCACACAAGAAGAAATGAACTGAATCTGCAGCGAGAAGAGTTGGCATGAGGCAGGAGGAGCCTGGGGCTGGACTCCTGCCTTTCTGCTGCAGAGAATGCAATCTTCTATGAAGTCACTTAAAGTCACTTAAAAGCGACTTTTAAAAGTCACTTAAAAAACTGAACACAAAGTGTTCAGTTCCTTTACCTGAGAAATGGGGATAATGACGTATCCCTCCTTGCACGCGTGTCTTTATTGCACGTGGGGGCCCTATGGGAAAGAGCACTATACAAGTGCCAGGTATGAAACCAGGAGCCAGTCTGCAGCAGAAGAAATAATGGCTGGTTGCTTTTATCACAGCAATCGGCTTGTTTCTGAACTACTCGAGTGCCGTAGAGGTGGAAGGGAGCTCAGCCAAGCATTGAACTTGAGCAGCAGCTTGTGTTTACAGTGTAAGGCTGTAGCTGGTGAGCATGTGCACACGAGGAGTGCGTGTGTTTGTGTGTGCATGTGCCCAAGCCGATGGCACTCCCTGCACACACAGCAGATGCTCCCGGCATGTACAGCTGCGCAAGCCTGGTGGCTGCATCCTGGAGAACAAATGGAGAGCAGCCGGTGTTTTGTCTTGTGACTATATCAGTGTGGCTGCTGGCATTTTCAGGTCTGTTTTAAAGCGTGGCAGAGAGTTGGTGCTGTATACAAAAAGAATATGGTTTTGCTGTCAGCAGGCTCCTGCACTGACATCCTCGGGGCCATGAATTTATGCAGCCAACATTGTCTCTTATGCGAGTCTTGTGGATGGTAGATATAAGGCCCAAAGCAGGGGTATGGCTTACCTCTTATCTCCCAGAGCCTCCTCAACCACATGCACAGGCAGCTTTATCAGCTCTCGAGACTCCATCATGAGCCTCAAGATACTTGGTAGCTTGGAAAAGAGACAGCTGCTCGATGCACAGTATTTCAGGGAAATCCAAGTAATTTTTTTAAAGGGAGGCAAGGAAGGAGGGATGATTCTAGCTCCTGTGCTTGCAGAAAGAGTCTTGAAAATGGGAAAAGGTGATAATCTCTTTTTCATGCTGTTTTAAGTTCAGATCTGAGCAAAGTTCCGTATTGGTACTACTGCCTCTTGAAAAGCACCTATTTCAGAGTATTCCCCTCCCAGGCATTGCGCAAGACTAATGAACAGCAAGGAAAGTACTGCTAAAAGAAGAGCCCTTCGTTAGGCTTGTCTGGCAAGTCGAGGAAGGTGCTTTACCTGCCTCGTGGGCTGGCTGCAGGGTAGAGAAGTGTGATGGGAGGAGGAGGATGGTGCTGGGGAGAGGTTGGGAGGGACAGAAGTGCCACTCTGGGTTCCCTTGTAATTGCCGCTGGTTTAGACAATCAGCAGCGTGCAGAAAGGCTTGTCTGTGTGGGGCTCAGCAGAGTCCCCATGAGGTGAAATACTGCTCACCTACCCATTTGCTTTTTCTCTTTACCTGGGTGCTTGGGGTTGGCTCCAGCTCCCAGCAAAGCCCTTAAAGTCCTTTCAAGGTGGCTGAACTGAGTGCTTCTACCATTCTCTTCATGAGAGTATCTGAGCACCTTAGGTCTGAGGGAGTGCTGAGGTTTAAGGATTATGACAGTGCCTCCAGTTTGTACTTCTGTGGCATTTTATAAATAGCAGGAAATATAGTGATTTTCAGTGTGCTTTTCTAAAACCCCAATTACTCATCCTGCAGCACAGCATCTTCTACAGTTAAGGGCCTCTATAATTTCTAGCCTTGACCATTATCTGGCTGGAGTCAGACCTCTCTGAGCACTGCAGGGCATCTTGGAAGGATGCTTCAGCACAGATCTGCTTCTGCCTGGATCTGATGCATGGAGGAGCTGAAAGCTCTCAGTGCAGATTGCTCATTGAAATGCAAACCTCATCCTGGTAAAGCTTCTGTCTGCCAGCGTCCCCTTTGACAAACTGATAATCCATGATAATAGAGAATTTTATCTCCATTCTTAAACATTGTCAGGCATGATTATTAGTGTCTTCCTATTGCACAATAAACAACACGGAGCCCTCAGCTTTTCCGAAAGCGGGAGGCATGCAGGTTACATCTGCTCTGTGGGTGAGCTATGCATTTGCTGCTTCTGCAACGAGCCAACAAACCCCTCCAGGTTTTCGAGGCCAGACTGCTGCTGCTGGCAGCTTATCTCCTTACTCAACAGCAGAGCTGACTCGGGGTGAAAAGCTGGGCCTGTTGAAATCAGTGGCAAAGTCCTGCTCATTTTACTTGAGTCAGGAGTTTTTCACTTGATCTCTTCATTTCTGAGTGGGCAGAGGAAGAAGTCCTTTCTTTTGTGAGTGCCTTTTTTGGAGCACAGACTGGGTAGATGTTCTGCTTTTGGTCATGCAGAAAGCGTGCAAAGTGTTAGAGGTCCTGCAGTCCTGCCCTGCCCTGAGCGAGCTGTGCTTGGGAAGGCAGGAGCAGGAGGACTGGGTCTCTCTGTGCCTCCTGCACATGGCACACGGCTTGCCAACCCTAATACAGTACCTGGTTTTCACCCTATCAGGACTGAAACGCATCTCAACACATACCCTGAAGAATTCTGGTTAGGGTATAGGCCAGGAATGTCTCTTTTTGCATTCTTTAGTAACTTGTGTGACCCCCTTGTCTGATTAGGCACACAGTTTCCTTAGTGCTGCTAAGATCAAATTTGTAATTCTCTTTCCCAAGCATGAACTTCCCTACAGGCAGCCTTGACTTACTCACAGGTGTGCATGTAGAGTGCTACTCTTGCTTGTAATGAAAGTACAAGGGTTTGTGCCACCTTCCCTGCGGCTGCAGCAGGCAGTGACACAGCTGAGAGGTCCACAAGGGAGGTTATGAGAAATCCAGAGGCTGCACCTCACCATATACGTGCTTGTCGTCAACTTTGAATCAGAAAATGCCCTGGAACTAGCAGTTCAAACATGATTTCTGACCAAATATAGAGTGCATAGCCACTACGCTAGATGTAATTGGGAATCTGAAACATATGTAACTCTCAACTCTGTTGTTCGTAAATGACGCACTAATGGCATGTGCATTGCAAGGTGCCGTGGCAAGTACCTTGTGCTTTCCAGAGAATACTCTGACCCGCCAACTGGCCACCTCCGGCTTCTGTGAACAGAGCAAAGTCATGGAAGCCAACTGCCCCAGAGGGCAAAGACCCTGTGCTTTGCCTCTCCGGCACTGCAGCAGAACTGCAGTTCCTGAAACATGCCCTGATTTGCTGTCTAAAGCGCAATTACACAAGGCTTTATCTCATCTGCTGTTTTTTGCCGAAGACCTCAACCGCACCTGGGGGTTTTTTTGGTAGGATTTTTTTCCCCCCATTTATCTCCTACAGACTTTGATGCGCCTGGCCCCGTGCTCTTAGGATACCACCTTGATCAAAGAGCACCTTACAGGTAATTCTGGTTGTGTTGTATCAAGGCATTTCCTCTTTCTCTGTCTCTTTTCGTGGTAGATGTTGGTAGAGCTCCGCTTAACACTGGCTGAACCTCTAGCCTGGTATAAGTTTTTGCTTTTGGAGAATTCCTTCTAAGATGTCTTTTCTTATGTGCCAGAAGTGCCCATAACAAAATCCCAAGTAAGGCGGAGGTAGAAATAATTCAGCTGCAAGTAACCGTGCTTGCAGTGATGTGAGGCTTGCTGGTTTTGACCTGAATGCTGCCCCAGTGCGTACACGCCTGTGCTGCACCTCTGTAGAGCTGACGTGTGCTTGAGTCACCATTAAAATCTACTTCTGGCACAGCCTTTGTCAAACTTGATCAAATAAGGAGAAAATAGAGGTAGAGGATACAGGCTGGCTTCTCTGTAGCTGAGACATTGCCAGGCTCTAGACTGCAACTGCAGACATTTTCTGACAGACGTCTGCAGAGGGAGAATTTGGCAGCCCTGTTTACCAGTGCCACAGAATGTGAAACTGCTGGTGCGTGTTTTCTATTTTTCATTTTTATACCATTAAAATAAGCAACGTCCCTGTGGAGATGACTCAGTTTGACGAGGTGGCAGGAGGGTTCCCAGCTCTCCTCTCCATGCTGCAAGGGCCTGGTCCGTTCACCCTTACCCAGCTACCGCCTGAGGCAGGGCAGAGATCCTGAGGAGCTCAGCCAGTGAAACCTGGGGCTCCTTGTGCCTCCTCCTGGGAAGGGGCCCGGCTGCCATGGGAGCTGTCAGTGGCAGGCTCCTGATGCAGGCGAGACATTGGCCATGAATCAGAAGGCAAGAAAGAGTGAATTATGAGCAAAATGGCCGCTAGCTCCTCTGCAGTACAGCCTGTTCAGCAACTGGAATGGCAAGGTCTGGTCTCTGGTGTCCAGCCTCCCTGTGCAGGACAGAAAGCACACTCTGTTCCTGCTCCCGGCGGGCAGGCAGGGATCTTCCCCCTCCAGGCAGGGCCGGGCAGGGTGCTCCTTGTCACAACCCCACGGGGCGGGATGGCGCGAGGGCCCCACACTTTCAGGCTGAGGACGTGGGGAGAATGGATCTTGGTTGGCACCCCTCCTTGCCAAGGGAATTGATTTAGCAGTTGCAAGATATGAGGGGCCTGGCTGTCCGGTGTGGAGAACCCTCTTGTGAAGCAGTGGGTTCCCACCCAGAGCATTTCCTCCCCGCCCGGCCAGGAGGGTGCCAGGCCTGAGCTCCCCGGGGCCAGCAGCCCCCTGAGGCCCTGCCTGTCCAGGCTCACCAAGGTTGCCTACGCAGCATTCCAGTGCTAAGCTGGGCTGCCCGTCCTCCTCTGTGCTCCCCAGAGAGCAGAGGCTGCTCCCGTTGCACCCCTGCCTCCTGTCCCAGAGGGGGGGGGGGGTGCAGGAGGGCCCC
>NW_010559513.1:0-32840 GCF_000687285.1 Phaethon lepturus | reverse complement strand
CCAGAGGGGTGGTGGGGTGCAGGAGAGCCCCGCCAGCAGCTACAGTCCTGCCGCTGCGAGGGAACGCAGGGACAGGGCTGCTTTGCCAGCGCTGCCCTTGCCCTGGCGCGGCCTCCCCGGCTGGGTGCGCAGAGACGTGTCCCCGGGCAGGGGCTCCAGCCAGGCCTGGCGCTCCCCCTCTCCCTGCGCGTGGCCATAGGCATTGCCCCACACGTTTGGGCACTCGCAGTTGCCTAGCGAGCTTTCCCCGAGCCCTCTTCTCTTCTCAGAGCACCTGGCCTTGTCCCCAGCCAGCTCCTGGTGCCAAGCTCTGTGCCGTCAGGTTCGTACTTTACCCAGTGCTGTTCACTTGCATGCCAGCTCTGCTTATCATCCGGCTTAGTGGCCTGGCTGATTTTCGAGGTGCAAAAATGTTCCATCTTGAAATTTCATCAGGCACTTTCCCCAGCTGAGGTACCGTAGTCTTTCCCCTCACTTCAAGAATTGAAGGGTCTGTGCATTTGCCCTACAGATGTGGTTGCATGGGGGAAACAAGCAGCCATGAACATTCATAGAGAGGGAGCAATAGAAATAAAGGATCAGCCTCGTGGGCTCTCCTCTGGGCCCACAATAACAGCATGCAAACAGCCTTGCCGAAAGCAGTCCTTACCTTGGGTCATGGTTTGGGTCTGAGCCCAGCGCCATGCTCAGGTGCTATGGCAGACTTTGGTGACGGGAAGGTAATACCTGGGATCCCAGGATACACCTGGGAAAAAGAGCTGAAAACAAGCTCAGCTGAAGGCCTCATTTTGATACCTTCCTTTTTTCTTAGCAAAAGTGATACTGGAAGCTATGCGACACACCAGCTCTCAGTTACTTGTGGCTTGATGCGTTCACACAAACTTGTCTGGTGTTTGGCTGCGAGTGAAGCTTCTTTGTGCTCCCAGCAGTGATTGCACCCCCCAGCATTCACGGCAATGTGCGCCCACCAGGTAAGAAACCCACATAATCATAGGAAAATCTTTAAGGTATTTAATTTTCGTGAGAAACAGGGAGAAGTGGACTTGCCCTTTCATCTTTCACAGTGGCCGTGTTAAGCTGTTGTCTGTCTGAAGGAGCAGGGCTGGACAGGACTCTAGAGAGACAGTTTCTGTTGCTCCTCACTCAGCCAGAGGCATTGGTGTTGAGCAACCCTGGGCACACCTTCCCCCCCAACCCGAGCACACCGCCTGCACATGTGTTGGTGCCCAGCCGCAGCAGAGCCCTGCCACCGGCCCCGTGGTGCCACTGGCCCCATGGTGCCACCGGCCCCGCGGCCCCGGCGAGGCAGCCCTCAGCAGAAGCAGGAGCAGCGGCGCTGGGCCCCTGCCTGACTTACAGAGCTGGGGATGTAAATCCAGCAGCTGCTCCAGCACTAGGGCAATCAAACCCTTAACACTGGGGCTGGATCCGATGCCAAGCGTCTGCTGGAGTGGAGCTATGCACGGCGCTAGCTGGAAGCGGGAGCTCCCTTTGCAGTGAAATGTGGGTATTCATGTGTGTCTGTGTGTGCACTTGCATGCCCAAGACATCAAATTGGTTCATTTATATTTGGATTACCACCTATTTTCATGCATTAAACATTGCCAGCTGTGTTAATGATGGCTGCAGCACATCAACCGCTTCTGTTCTCTCCCAGACTTGTTTTTTTCCCCACCGGTTGTTCTGTCTGTTTCTCGAGAGTGCTACCGTGCAGTTTCTTTCACACAGTCTCAGGTAGGAAATTGTAGTGTAGACTATATATTTTTAGCATTCCTTAATTTGGACTGGCAGGATCCTGGGTTTGTTAGAGCAGAGAGATATTTCATAGCTGGGATCAACTAGCTACGGGGGCTGAGGCAGACTGAAAAAAAGAGTATATTATCATCTTTGGGAGATTTAAAAAACATATGCCTCCCCTCCAGTACTCCAGACTATTGAGCTTTATCAGTTTTACTGCAAACTACAAATGCTTTTTGTATAATGACAGCTCTTTAATTAGAACTTGGAAGCAATAGCATCTGCTGATTATAGCATGGTCCAGCATGTTCATATTCCTCAGTTTTATTTCCAGTTCTGCAACTAAATTGCTGCATGCCTCAAGGCAAGTGACTTCACCTCTCAGTGTCTTAACTTCCACAGACTGGATTAAAACCTCAGCTGGAGGTTTCTGGACAGAACGTGCTCAAATGGCAGAGTCTTGGGTTACTTTTCCGTCCTGTGCATGTTTGGGGGCCCATGTATCAGTCCAATGCATGAGGGTTTGGGATTTGCCTTGTCCAGGCATACCCTGTGAGATACTCCAGGTTTGAACAATGGAAATTTTATGGGCTTCAATTAGCTGGCTGGGCAAGAAACAACAGCTTCGCAGTAATGAGTCCTCACTTGCATGGAATGCCATTTAGTGTCTGATCTCTCCTCGCCAAAGAGAGATATTAAAATCTGTCGATCCAGCATGCATTTCTAGAGCAATGAAAAAAGGGGAAAAACCCTTTCAGTTTGAAGCGATCTTCAGTTCTGTTAGTAAAAGGGTTTGTTTCCCAAGAGTTATATTATATACTAGCGATTATGGAAAAAATGAAGCAACACAGTTCAGAGAGAGATAGCAAGGCTAATTCTGCTGTCTCCAATCTTTCCCCCCACCTCGGTGGGAATACTGGTGTAGATGAGGGAAAATGGCAGTAGTTGCTGTGATGCCTCTCTTTAAAGCCTTCATTTTGGGCTTGCCAGTTTGAACAACAGGAATAGAAACTCTATCCTTACAGCCAAAGGTAGTAGAGTGCTGTGCAGTCCCATACCGAGTCACTGCCGTCCATTTCATTAGGGATTTCAAATGCTGGCAATGGAAGATTGTTTTAAAGTAGCCCCTGTCACTAGATCAAACTGGGGCAAAGTCAGAAGGGGAGTACCCACGGAAACGGAGGTCAGATCAGTACTGAGAAGTGGTGGAAAGGACAGTAAATTAGTGTTACGTACGCTTACGGGCAAGCAGTGGTGTAAATTGCAACGAGCACTTGCAATGTTTTCTAGTCTTACTTAAAAATGTTCCCAAAATCAGTGAGTATATCATCGCAGAACGCCTGGTATTTTGTAATGCCACAAACACTGACCTTGAAAGACACTAGAGACCTCACTGGGAGTTTTATCCATTTGCAGTGGAAACATGAGGTCTTTAATAGTAAGAATGTTTCAATAACTTTCCGGCATTTTTTCCACTTTGGCACAGCTGTTCCCTGACAGATTGCAAAAGAGAGGAATTCAGTAGTAACAGCCTGATCCTGCAGGATGCTAAAGCCTTTCTGCCCAGGGCTGCGTGCCCTCCGCTCCTACCCAGGGCACCTCGGTGTCTCACAGGGTTACTCAGCTTTTTGCAATGTGGAGCGTTTCTTACCCACTTGGCCTTGCCACTGACTTTTCTATTTCTATTTCTGTGGAAATGAGCCAAAACCGGTGCCATTCTCTGAAGGGACTCATTAGCCTTTCTGTCTAGGAAAGGGCTTGGTGTTGTCATAGGAAAGCTGCAGAGCGATGATACGACTTGAAAATTTATGCCTGAATTTTTCCCTCTTAGAAAAGCCGCATCTCCATGCTAGATTGAGTAACAATGGCAGCATAACTGAATTGCTATTACGTTGCATTAAGGTAATGTAGAGGAAATGTCAAGGGAAATGGCTTCCTCCCCCTGTTCCTAACACTAGGTATAGCCTCCAAATGAGTGTTTATTCTGGTAGAATTTAACAGTTTGGGAAGGGGTGGGGGTGGGTTAGTTGATTAAACAGAAAAAAATATGGTATGTTTGCTATGACTGGCATGATAAACGTTAATTAAACGCCTCGTTCAGACATAAAATACCTACTATTGCATAAACAGTCCCTGGGCTTTACCCATGCAGCACTAATAAGGTCAATGGTAAAGTTCTTGTCAGCTTCAGCAGGCCAGAGGGGTTTCACGCTGTTCTGGGCCTTCCTGGTATTTGCTGCCTCACAACAATATTGCAGAATCCTCTGTTGTTCAGAAGAAGGCAGAAAACATACTTTCCTTCTTTTTGCCGTGGTCTTTCCTTGTCAGAACAAGGGAGAAAAGCAGGAGGCTGAAGCAGAAGAAATATGACCAGGGCAGGATGACACGTGGTTACTTTGGGGGCAACTTGGCTGGACTGTACTGCTCCCTGGTTTTAATACAGTCTATGTTTAATAGTCTATGTAAGCAGCCCCAGGCTACCACCGCTCTGCACTGGGAAGGGCTCTGCCCTGTGCAAAGTGATGTTTTCCCCAGAAACAGAGCCTAACTGCTGCATTGTGTTGTAGCTGGGAATGGTGATTTTGCTCTTTAGCTGGTCCAGCACCCAGAAATCCCACCTCCTTGCAGCACAGCATGTTGGTCATTGCTTTGGCACTGATGTCAAATTCACTGCTGCCACAGCACAGCCAAGGGGAGAGCAGAAAGCCAACACCCTCCCTGTCTAGTTCTGGAAGTCCCATAGGTGTCCAACATTTTGCAAATAATTCCTTTTCCATCTTTTATATGACCTCTGGTGTCATTCAACTGTTTTTCCACAGATTCCCGATTATGCCAATTTTCACGAGTCCAACCTTCTGAGAAGTTAGGAATTGGATTTATTCCATGTTTTTGTAAGTAATTAGTGATACTACTTGTCATCCTGCTGACTATGCCAATTTGTCGTGAATGGATAATTTAGGCCGCTTAAAGAAGCACCGCCAAAGATATCAGAAAGCAAATTATTTTAATATAAATTTGTAAAAAGTGCAACTTAACAGAATTTGATGGCAAGGTTCACTCTATTACTTATTCAACATGAAAAAGGTATACAGAGAGAAACCAAATTACAATTAAATTGGAATGATTTACTCGTGTATCAAATCGAGTTAATGTGTATGTATATTGAGGAGAGAAAGTAGGGGAGACCCTCCCGTTGAGTCACGAGGTTCAGAGTGGACCGAAATCCACCCCTAGTCCCAGGCTTGGTCAACAGTTTTTGTCTAAAGATTGGAAAAATGGAAAGAAAATGAGGGAGACTGTCCCGTTGAGTCACGAGGTTCAGAGTGGACCCCCTTGCTTTCTCAACTCCTTCTCAGAGAGGAGTCTAGGTACGGCTGAATCCACTCCTAGTCCCAGACTTGGTCAATGGTTTATGACTAAACGGATAGGGTATCGGGGATTCTGGTGTGGTGATATACGTTGTGCTTGGTATAACTTTAGGATGGCAATGATCTAATACAAAATAACAGCGATCAAATTCACTAATGATATTGAGATAAAATCACAGTATCAAATCTTATAAAACTTAGCAGCATAATCAACTTGAACTCACTAAGATTCCTTAATCACACACACATATGGGTGTAGAGACAGAGACACATAAAGAGATATAAAGAAAGAGAGATAGATATGTACAAAGGTACCTATTAAATATCCCCCTCAAATTCGGTCAAATACTCACATTGAATGCTTTGCATCGCTCAACGGGTGCACAGTCGAGCCTCTGAGTTGATCACAAACTTGAGGTTCACGGACTCTGGGAGGCGTCCCACTTAGAGGGAGGTGCTGGTCACAGCCCGCTGCGGTCCAGGAGAGCTCAAAGGGTCTCACTCGGGACCACTATTTATAGGACTGGGAGGTGATTGACTTTAGGCATCAGTGAGTTTCCACAATCCAGGCAGATGGTTTCTCAAGTTTTTGCGGGAAGGCTGCCAGGATTATCTGGAGGCAATTGATTCGTTTTGTTCTTGTTCTGTACCTTGTTCAGGCGATCGGTTCCTGATACACTCAGTGCCATTCTCCTCCTTGGCTACACAAGAGTGCTTGGTACGGTTGAGGGGCTCTCAACTGCCAGACCCTTTGTTCAGCGGCCAAGGCTTGTCAGGCAGCTTAGAGCAGCCCAGGTACAAGGGGAAGGAAGGGGGGGAGTGCACTACCACACTCACGCTGTAAGGGCCCCTGGAAGAGCCTATGCCGCAGGCGGAAAGGGTGGCCAGACCATCATGAGGGAGCCAGCTGTGGTGGTAGGGAAGTGTTGACTCCCTCGGCAAGGACATATGAACTGGTGGTGTTTGTGTTTCCAGTGCATAATCAGACAGGACACCTCCAGTCACTTTTGCAGGGAGTTTAAACTGATCAGTGTGGTACTGTTCAGCTGCTGGAATGGTAATATTTTTTAATTACTCCAACTTGATTGCATGCAATCATCTGCCCTTCAAGGATAAAATGCAAGGAAGAAGGTTGTCAACCTCTTCTAATTACTTCTCTAGGCCTACTTTGCAAACTTCCTATTTGACCAGTGTTGAAAACTCAGATATGCATTTACCCAAATGGAGGCTGCTTTTGCTGTCCTTCACTAACCTCTTCATCATTAACTATAGAAATTAACGTAGGGATTTGGCTCATACCTATGTAAAAAATAGATATAGAACACAAAGTTGGATTACAGTCCACTGAAGTATATGTGTAACTAGGTGGGTCATATCCTACAGTACTATTGTTCCTGCGATGACTTTTAAAACATAAAGCCATGTGTAAGTAATTTCAAAAGTAAGTGTTGCTTTAGTTTGTTTTGATTTTTTTCCCTTAATAAAAAACCTCTCAGAAATGAACTGCAAAGCCTGGCTTTGAAGCCGTTGGTCTGAAGGGGCATGACGTTGCACTGATTCAGCGAGCGTGGGGCTAGGAGCAGCTGGCCCTGGCTCGGGTGCTCCCGGGGACCTGCCGCCCGCGCTGCGGGGCTTCCTGCTCCCCCGGCACTCATTTCCTGCCTCCAAGAAGCAGAGCTTGTTCTTTCCCTTCTCCCCACAGCAGCGTGACCTTGTGTGTTTATTTTGAAAAACTGTCTGCAAAACTCTTTAGGGTTGTTCTCTATCATAAGGGGAAAAACTAAAATCAAGTGAACAGTTGCCGCTTTAAAAAAAAAAACAAAGCAAGTGATTTTGCTTTGTGTAGCTGGGTGCACTGGCTTCTGCATCTGCAAAGGATAATGGTTACAGATTTTTCCAGCATAAAGTGACTTACAGCTTAAATTTGTCCCACAAGTCCCTAAGGCCAGGCCTACATTAGAAGCTTCTGATAATAAGGAAATGCTGGTTAAAGAAAAGTTTTCATTTATGCCATTTCTGTATCATTAAAATCCCATTGTAGGTGTATAATTAAATCAACATGATTTTTTTCCTGTTTAGGTTATTTTGCTTACTGAACTGGGAGATGCTCTGACAGCAAAAGTACCCTTACTAGGAAAGTTTGTCATTTTTACTGCATCGAGAAATTCTGGTGTTAGAGATAGGGTTGTTATGTCAAGGCTTTTTTTAGGCTAAACTGTGTCTTCAGACCAGAAATTTAAGAGTGTTCTGGATAGCAGGTAGTGGCCAAACTGCCTTTAGCAGCCTGACTCCTGGGGACCAAAGATTGTCGACTGTCAGTGTCACTTCTGACAAGGTGACCGCCTGTTTGTACCACCCAGCAGCATTGGTCTTGCCGATGAAAAATTAATTCTGTTAGAGACAGGATACAGAGTCTTTCCTACAGAAATATCAGCATCAAAAGCATGGGGAAAAGAAAAAATATATATTTCACTTACATGTACTGCTTAAGTGAATAGCATAACTGAGGCATCAAAGCAACTTCTGAGTGGAGAATCCTAGTACTCTTTTGGTTTTGATTCAGCAAACTGTTTAAGCATATGCTTACCTCTGCTATAAATCTGCCTGGTTAAAAAATAAAAGAACTGTAGTAGCCAAATATCCAATGCTGATTTAAGGTTTTTCTTCCCTCTGTGGGTTTCTTCTGTCTGTGGTTTATAGGGGCAAAAAAAAAAGCAGAGAGCAGCTTCTGGCTGTTCTGGCAGCTGAATGGCCTTTTACCCAGGGAGGAGAGCAGCAGATCCAACACACAGGAGGGAAGAGCTGTTCCCACATTCTCCAAGGCTTGCAATGGTGTTTGTCAAGTGAGGTTTGTCAAGCCACAGTCCCACTCAGGAGCCGAGGGAGCTATTCCTGACATCGGGTGTCCCATCCAAGTGCTATTGTGTCCTACATTTTTAGCATTGCTGAGTTTATAGCAGATAAGGAGAAGAGACTGCTAAAAAGAGTAAGTGAAGTAGGCTTCCAGCTTGGATTACAAAAAAGGGAAGGCACAAGGTCATGACTGGAGCATGGGCAGACCTTGGGGTGCTCAACCCACAGAGTGGCAACAACGTGGGGGGAGCAGAAAGCTCAAGCGCCCATGCAAGTATTGGAAAGGTTTATGGTCCTTATTCCCAGTGGGCAGCAAATAGATGTGGTAATTAAGGCAAAGAACCTCATTGTCACATACAGGGATTTGTATTCAGAAGTGCTGACAGCTCAGGAACAGGTTTGATGGTTCAAGTGATAGATATGCAGAGCTGCTGGCCTGCACCAAGTATGGTCTGTGGCTCAGACAAGCAGGCTGGGCTCCTGACTTGCCCGTTCTCTCTCTGCCTTAGTCCTTCCCCCTTGGAGCCCCCAGCTGCTGTTTTCCTCACCATACTGAAAGCCCGTGCGCTGCCTACAAGAGAGATTTGAATTTTGAGCAAACCTGTGCTAAGACAGTTATTTTGGGCGGAGATTCGTAAAAGTCTGTGGTTTCAGCAGTTTTGCTTTGAGTTTTGGGTGGAAACCTGAACTCAAAGGGAGGTTCACATGGTGCAAAAGAATCAGGCAGAAGCGTTCGCACAAACTTCCAAAAGTTAAAGTTTCAGATTTGTTCAGCCCCAGAATACCCTCTTTTCAGTTCCCAGGGTGCCGGAGCGTGAAGGTGTCTCTCAGCGAGAGCGGAGGCAGTGTGCATCCTTCTGCTTCTCACCCTTCTCCCTCTCCAGCCTTACCTCTAGAAGGTTTTATATGAGGGGCTTCCGGCTGGCGTCTGGCTGATTGTTCCACCAGCGAGGGCACCCTAACCTTGTCCACCGTGCGTGGCAGTGACACCCCACAGCGCACGCTGCCTGCCTGCCTGGTAATGCATTGACTGTCAGCTCTTTCGGGGTGGTCCCGGATGAAGAGATGGGGCTGGTGGGACCTGCTGCTCAGCCTCTGGAAGGTTGGTGGAGGAGAGAGGCAGGACAGAGTGGAGGTGATCCTGCCAGGGGGGTTCAAATCTGAGGGCCTGCTGAAGACCAGGGGAATTGCATGGCTGGGTGCTTTAATGGCAAAAAGGGTGAGAGCCTGGGACTTCAGTCCCAACTTCCCTCTGATTATGGGAGCCATGAATGGTAAAGGTGGACATCTGAGAACCATGGGAATGGTCAACCCTCTTTAGTGGGGATGATGATACGGAGTGGCCTGTGGCAGTCCTGCTGCTTATCTGTACAGACCTGCAGACTTTTTGGCCCGTTTGGTTGTGTGTGTTGAATATAGTGGTTGAACCTTAGAGACTCTTGACCTACTTCTCTTTGGCTGTGGGCCTGTTGCAGGTTCCCAGGTAGTTACTGGTCCTTCTATGTGGGTAGTATCGGAGCTCCTATCAAGCCCAGATTTTGAGAGGACTGTATATCATTGAGCTCAATCTTTATTGCAATGCTAATCCACTGGCAGATCACAGATGTAGTTTTCTTTCCCTTCCCTTCTCCTGTAGTCCTGGTTAGATGCCTTGGCTGCATGCTGGAGGATTTCTCCATGTCCTGTGAAGGATGATGTTGTGGCTGTGCTCTTTATTCTATGACAAGTTCAGTACCTTTTGGAAGTGCCTGGGCTGAAATTTGTGAGTAAGAAAAGAAGGGACCCAAGTGCAGATGGTGGGCTCCCAGCCCTCCCTTCCTTCCCTGCCTTCCCAGCCCCAAGGGAGAAGCACTACTGGTCTTAGGACTCAGTGCAACATCTGAATTCATGTAATAGCTCTGTCCTGTAAGGTGTTAAATGAAGACGACAACTATTAATGCTACAAAATGTTGGGGGAGCCTGTCTGATTTGAGATCCAAATGCATGGCATGTTTCTAATTTTCATTGTATGCGTCCATCCCTAAAGCCACCCTCTCTCCAAATACAGAAATGGAGCATCTGGAAGAAAGGAGCTCTGTGACTTCTCAAGCTGAGGACAGACACTGCTCCGTTTGTCCTCCTCCAGTGTGCTCTCCGTGCTGGAGCTGGAAGTCATTAACTGGCATGTTTACACCTACTTTGGACTCTGATCTAAGCTTATTATGGCAGAGTTTCCTCTTTGGATCTGTGCAGTGCTTGTTTTGCTGCTGCTCTGAGGAAAGAATAGCTGTTTGGTGGCTTAAACACTACCTCTTTGCTTCCAATATGCCCTTGCGACCTGCTCAGAAGACATGGGCTTAATACAACAGGATCGTAGGTGCTTACAATCCCACCTGCGCGGTTGGGAAGGAAGCGTGTGCCTGTTTAAATGGGAAGCTGTCTGGAATACAGGAAATTTGCTCCGGAACAAGCAGCGCTGGAAGGCCCTGGCAGTATATATGAGCCATATGTAACCTGCAGCATTATTAAGTATGTTTCTTGTCCTACGGGACAAAATGAGGAAATGAGGCCCATTCATCTTTGCCATCAGTGAGATTTTGTCTGAGCAAGTGGGTAGGGCTCAAGAAGTTGACTAACCTTCTGGCAAAAGCAAGGATTGAAATAAAAAAGTGTAATGCTGTACCAACTCTGCCTGTAGTGAACTCAGTAGACAGGGACAAAAGGTTTTAAAAGTAGGATATCAAAAGGAAATCTGTGACTAGGTTGTCCTGGAGAGATTTAATTGAGGGATATCTAAACTGTTTATCCTTTCCCAGGGGT
Organism: Phaethon lepturus; assembly: GCF_000687285.1. Classification (NCBI taxonomy): domain Eukaryota; kingdom Metazoa; phylum Chordata; class Aves; order Phaethontiformes; family Phaethontidae; genus Phaethon; species Phaethon lepturus. The sequence goes on along the minus strand of NW_010559513.1, from coordinate 22,083 downwards.
AAAGAGAGTCATGAATAAACCGATGTATGCTTTGATTGACAGTTAATGGCTGCATTCAGTTCTGTCCCTTATCTCACCATGAGAAATGGTTATTGAACAAAGCCCTACCCAGCCTAGGTGTATAAATGTATTAAACAGTTTCCATTTGAACTTGATACGCTGATCTAAAGTATTCTGTAAGTATACAGATACAAACCACTAGTGATAGCACCTGGTTCAAAAAGGAAAAAATACCGCATCCTTCAGGCTATTGTAATAATCACTGAGGGTAGCTACAGTTTCCCTGAGAATAGCTGCTATTTCGTTTTACTGCAAGAACATTTGTATAAAGGATTTCATGGCACTTTAAGCTGCCTGATCCTCATGTACAATACAACCTCTGTTGAATTTTTTGCCTTCCTTCTTTCCCTTTTCTCTTTCCTCAGTTCCACACCCCCTCCGTAACAGTTGTTTGTTCTAGAGTTTGAGCTCCTGGGAGAGGTTTTGCTACCTCCCACCAGCGCTAGGCACTGTTCATTTACAGGGTCAAAACTGAGCCAGCTACAGTGAGGATGTGGCAGGAATATTACCATGTTTGGGGTGGTGTATCTGTTGTGGATGTTATTCTTCTAGCTTCTGAATATACACATCCAAACCTCTTGGGTCAAGTCAGGAGGCAGCAGGGTAAATTGCTCCTTATGAATTTACCTCTCATGGTTGGGCATGTACAGCAGGCACTAACACCATCTCTTATATGCAACTGCCTTCAGAGAACTTGAAGGACTGTATAAGGATGGTCGTGTCTGTGTTGCCCTGTTACAGCTTCCTCCCAGCTGTGACCTTAAGGCTAAATGTTTTACCGTCCAAGTTGCTGAAATGACTTTAGCTGGGCCAAGGAAGGGCTGTAAGGGAGGGTGAGCAGGTAAAGCAGGTAGAGCAGAGAGCTGTGTTTCTCAGCCTGCTTTAGCATCTCTGTTGAAAGTATGAGAGCTGCTGGTGCTGAAGGCAAAATAACGAGTTCAGCCACAAGCTCTGGAGGGAGATGCCAGCCAAGAGAGTATCCCATAGATAGCTCCACTGACAAGCCCTTCGTGCTGAGCTGGCAAAAGGCTGAGGACTCGCTGGGCACCCAGCACCCAGCAGGCAGAGCAGTCCACGCAGGCGGCAATGCTGAGGCCCAGGTGCCAAATTTGCAGAATTATCAGCTTCGGTGGTGGGTGCTCCAGGCTGAGGTACTTGGCCTGGCAGTAGCAGCTCTCAAAAGCAAAGGTGCTAATTGGACATCAAGACAGTCACGGGCCATATGGCTTTTCCTTCGGATTTCTTCTGCTGAGCCTTGCAGATTGGTACTGGACACCTCTTAATAAGAATGCAAATGGGCAGCCCAAAACCTGAGTCTTGCATCCAGAAGCACAGGGCAGCTTAGGCCCCTTTGTTACCTTGTGCCCGGCAGAGCTTGGCCAGGACACGGCATGTACTTTGTTCCCTGCGTCCCTCGGAGCTGCCCAGGGCCCCTGGGAGCACAAGCTCCAAAGAGAAGCCAGAGCACAAAGGGGGAGAGAGGGACCTGCCCGTGCCAGACTTGGCCAGCCCTGCTGAAAGCGTGGGGCCCTCCAGGGAGCTGTGGACTCAGAGCTGTGTGAGCTGGTTCCCGTAAATTGACCTAATCTCTCCTTGGCTGTCCCGGTTGTGCTGTGACTAGTGTGTGCAGGTTGCGGGCAGAGGGCTGACTTCTGAGTAAGAGTGGGGTTTTTGTTTGTTTGTTTTGGCTTTTTTCTTTCTCCTAGTGCAGCACTGTCAAGTCTGGGCCAACTAGCAGGGCTGTAACAGCCTTTCTGCAGCAGGCTGTGTGGTTTACTTGCATTCAAGGAAAAATGGGGTTTGTTTTGGTTTGTTTTTTAATGAAAAGAAAAATCTTTTCCTTTTTTTGATCAGTGCTCTTTGTGAGAACATTAAACTGGCTTATTTTTCCTTACCCAGCCCTTTCCACAAAACACTATTCTATACTTGTCTCTTTTAACAACTTCTCTTGCTCGAGTGAAGCATCCTAAGTACAAAATAGCTCTGGGGTGCTGGTGCAGGTTTGGCAAAGCCATGCAGCTCTCCTGAGATGCATACGGGTGCAGGGCAATGCCACCAGGCATAAAGCTCCTCTGGAGACAAGGGCAGGAAGGGAGATCTGGTGCTCTGCTAGGCTTGTACCCCAAGAGTAGGGGCCTGAATGAGGCTTCCTTTTCTGGGCTTGCTAGCAAGAGTGAATAGTGTGGCGTGGGCTTGTCAGCACAGCCAGGCTGCATATTGTGACAGGTGGAGGAGAGCAAATTGGGGGTGTGGAGAAGTGTGGGTGTAGAGAAACTACTCAGTGGAGGGGTGAGGTTAGGGCTGGAAGAGGTGGATGGGGAAGAGCCGGAGGCATAAGTGTCTATTAGGATAATGGTGAGGTGGCTCCTGCCCATGTGCTGCTCTGGCATCGTGCATGACCTTCTTCTGGGCAAACCCTCTCTGGTGGGGTTGTTGGAGTGAGGAGGGGTCTCCCTGAGCATCTCACCCTCTGAAACCCTCAGGAATTTATCACAAGGTCCTGGAGCGCCGTGGAACAACAGCCATGGTGTCTCCAGTGTCACTGCTCCTGCCCAACAGCAATGGGTACAAATTTGTGCCCTGTCTCACTGCAGGCACAACCAAATGTGTAAGGGCATTCAAGTATGTGCCACCCATGTCACTCAGCTTCAGAGACCTCTGAGGTGACAGTGGTGCTACTGGACTTGCGGGTGCTGCCCAACTGTACTACCAGCTGCTGGGCATTGCTGTGTCCAGGGAGCTCTGTCAGGGACACACATTGTGTCAGGGGGGCTGGTCCCTGTGGTCCCATAGCCATCTGGTTTTGCAGCAGGCATCTGTCCTTGCTCTCTTTGCCAGCATATTTCTCCTCTTCCTCCCCAGCCCTTGGAACCACAGCTTTTCCGAGTGTGCTGGAGCAGCAAGATCCCTAGGGGATGGCAGGCAGAGCCCCTCACATCAGGCAGCACCGCTGCCCAGCTGTGGGTGGGGGGGCTGGAGAAATCGAGCATCCTCGGAAGAGGAACAGGTGGTCCCGGCGTTATCTGCCCCCTCTCACTGTATATAATGCCCAGTAGAGACAAGGAGGAAATGAAAGTTGCATTCTCCCATCTGCTTCTTTAAATATAGGTGCCATGTAACTCAATCCCGAACCTCAAGGCGGTGTCCTGAAAATACAGGAGTCCACAGCGAGGTCACTCATGGGTCATGAAGCAGCAAAACACGGTCTCTGCCACCATGGGGCAGGGAAGGAGGTTAATGTTTCACAGTATAGTTAGCTGAGTGGAGTAGCTCTGTCAGTGTTTCACTTCATAGAAATTATTTATTGACAAGGAGGGTTTCCAGATTGTCCCAAGGAAAATTCTTTGGGAAACTGTTGGGATTTCTTCCAAGTTAAGAGGAGCTATTTGGATCATGAGTTGAAAACTGATCCATGGTTGCACACTCCTGTCAATCAGTTACATTTAGGAAAGGAAAGATTAAAAAACTCTGAGGCAGAGCCAAGCACTTAAAAGGCAGAAGTCTTTGCATCAATTCCAGTGGTAAAATGCCAAGCCTTGTGATTTCCAGGACCAAGTGCAGAGAAATGAAAAATACGAATAGGCCAAATACTGAGATCCTTATTACAGAAAAGGGCCACTTGAGAGTACCTAAGATCTGGTCTCTCATCGGAGAGATACAACAATTGAGGAAGATCTCATTGCAGTCCTCACCCATAGCCTTGTGCTCAATATCTCAGTATGCCAGCTTTCTTTTTGTTTCCATTCCAATTTAAAAAAAAAAAAGGAGACAAAACTACCTGCTCTATTTTTAATCCTATTTGTGTGTAGATAAACTGCATGTTAGATGATTCATAGATCTTTATCACTTCATAAAGTTTAGACTATAAAAAGCCTACCCCTCTTTTTTGACTGATAAACAACTATGTAAGCCTTGTTGCTGTTACTCAAAATCTAAGTTAGACCATTTGTTAACTCCTCAAGTGGGCCATGTGGCCTTTGCAGAGCCAGAGGGCAACTTGCCCACTTGTGTGGCCTTCAGGAAGCACGACTGCCTGGTTTCACCTAGAAAGACCATGCTATGGAGCCCATCTGGTTAAGGAAAAGTTGGGCATGGTTGCAGGCTGTGTTTGACCATGCCAGTGGCTGGGCCCAGCAGTCTGTATCTGGTGGTCATGCCTTTAAACCCTAGTGCTGTAAATTAAATTAGAATTTGCATGTGATGAGGGTTTTGGTTTTTTCGTGCCAGCACGGGTCTTCACACTGGCCTATCTGTTCCTAGGGCAAGTGCAGTGGCCAGCCTTGCAAGGAACTATTTGTGAGTTGCTCTGTGACTGTGGTGGGGGCCTGATGCTTGGTTGTAAGAGGAATGAATGAATGGTGTGATACCTCCTGAGTTAGGAGGTAGGTTACTTCTCTTGAAACGAGACTCACCAATGAGCTAACTGCCACTGACCAATCTTTGAATTTTGTACTCAGTCCTTCTCTAACTAGCACATGTCTTCTCCAAGGTGAATGGAGGCTACCCCCAAATCCACAGGAGAGGAATTTCAGCACAAAAATGCACCCAGGGGTACTTGAGAAATTAGTGATAGCCTCCTTGGGTACGATTTCCTTGTTAATACTGTATTTTAGAAACAAAAAGAGTTGGGTGAATTTGCCTTGGGGGTTTTTTTTTCCTTTTTAACTAAGAGCATAGGCTGTAACAGAGTGGCGTTTGGGCAGACATTGGATAAAGCCTGAAAAGGCCTTGACTTCAAAGGTGTTTGTCAACAGAGGCTGGAGCCTCTTCTGAACGAAGACCATGGATTTGGATTAAACTAGCAACTGAATAAACCAGCAAATCTGAGCCTGGGCTTCTGGGCCTCCTCAAACTTTGTACATTGATCTGGTTGCCACCAAGCCCAGCTGGAAATTGACGGTTGCCCATAAAGACAGTATAAAAGCTGTTGCAATGTGGTATTTTATGGAAGCTATTAAATCTGTCAGCTGACCCAATCTGTGCCTGAAAATGTTTATCTTCTATCACACATTCACCTTCAATTAATAATCCAGTGGTTGCAAAGACTTTTTAACCTTTGTCTGCAGTTTTTCTTCTGATTTAAAATGATACATTAGCCTTCTCTCCTTCTTAATGTGTATTAACATGCTCCATGAAGTTGCTTTTTAAAATGCAGACTAAAAGTAAAGAGGGATAGGAGTAGGTTCTCTTTGGCTTGCTAACTTTTCAGACTACTGAAGATCGATGGGAAAACTGGAGGCTGCTCTGCAGATTATTTTAGCAATTGTACATGAATGCTTTGAAATCTGGACAACTGCTTGCACAAGGAGGATTTTAGTTCTGAAATATTATGTGTGTATATAGTGTGGAGGAGGATGTACAAGGAAGAAGGGAGCGAGCTTGACTTATCTTAAATCATGTTTGGTACTACTAGTAAAGAAAGCAGCAAATATTTTGCATTCCAGTGGACCAGACCCAACCCCTTCACATAGAAAGAGAGGCTTGCTACGTTAGGGACTCTTCTGCTTCTTCCAGCATTTTTCCTCAACTCTACTGTGGCCAGCGATACAACTCAGCATGCAAGCTGGCTGAAGACTGAGCCCTCTGATTGCTGAGATACTACTGAGGGTGCAGCTTTGGGAGTGCAAATGGTCTTCAACCTCATGGTAATCAGATGATACTTGTTGGGGCTGGAGCTGTCACTAGAGGCTGACACAGAAGCTCAAGGAAGTGGAGGACAGCTTCTGCCTCCACGTGTGACCGTAACTTGTGAGTCCCAGCTGGGGGTGTTAACACGGTAGGTGGCTAATTCCAGCCTCGTTTATCTGTCCTACCCTTGAGGCAGCAAGAATGGTAGAGCTGGAGGGAGGGCTCTGCTGGGGATTAAAGACAGTGGGGCAGGTCTATGCTTCCAGCACTCCCAAAATCCCGGGAGGAAGAGCCTAACCTCTCCTGTGTTAGTGTAATTACTAATATAGAGAAGAGGGTATCTTCCTGCAGACCCATATCATCTACTCTTGTGAGCAATCTAGATCAATACTGCCCATTCCTTCAACATGCTCAGAGGTCTGATTTTGCTTTACCTACAAACCTTTGTAGCAAGGTGTGAAGACCAGTTTTAAATGGTCACTGTACTGGGACGCTGACGATGGTTATGGAGAAGATCTGAGGAGTGGTGCTTTCTGCAATATGTTAATAACTCAAATCCTGTTGTATAGCATGCAGCAAATAAAACCTCCATATCAAGTCACCTAAAAATAATATTAACTCAGGTTGTTTGCAGACTTGATCTTGAAGGATTAGACTAATGAAATGAAGGGGGGGAACGTCTTTGCTTGAGTAGGAAAAACCAGAAATTTTCTGATTAAGAATTTACCTTGGTGTGCTGAGAACTGATGTTACTGCATGAGTATGGCTTCTCCTAGTGTTTGTACTTTGTGTACATTGTATTTTCACACCGAGGACTAAGCTGAATCCCTCTCTGTTGATTTGTTCTGTTAGAAACTGTTTGTTAATTAGCCTCATGGCTATTTTTGGAGTCTGCGTCTGTATTTCTGATTAAATGGTTGCTTGTTACCTTTATAGAGTTACATAGCCAACAAGGCGATACTCAGCCGGGGTGTCGTAGTAACGCTCTTTCTGCTAACAAGGAGGAGTTGTACAGAATTAAAAAGAAAAAGCCAACCCCCCAAAACTAGCATGTGAGGGGTGTGTTTATATTGAATTGATGGATAAAGTTGTGCAACCCTATATGCAACCAAGCGTGGTCAGGCTGCCTCTCCTGCCAGAGATGCCACCCACATCTGTCTGGGTTATGCCTGCATCAGCTGTTTCCTCCAGCCCTCCACCTTGTGCTGAGCTACTGTTGCTGGGTGTTGCTGCTCTACCTCCTGAAGCTCCTCCAGGCTCCCTGGGGCTGAGGACACACACCTTGCAACACCTCCTCCTCCTCCTCCTCCTCCTCCTCCAGGCAGCCGCTCCTGCTCCTCCTCAGGTGCCACAGGTCTCCTGAGCCTGCCCGTGCCAGAGACCCCAATGGGCCAAGATAATGGAACAAGCCTGGACGTAAGTAAGCCCTGATTAAAGAAATGCTTTTTATCAACATGTCTGTAGATAAATGGCAAAGTAGAGCAACAATTCCCTGTGAGGAACTGCCAGGTGAGGTTCCTGCTGGTGGCTTGTTGCAGGAAGCGTAGAAGCTTGCTGGAAATATACTGAAATCCAAGAAATACCACATACAGACCTAAAGCACTGGTTGCTGGATCAATTTGTTCATTAGGTAATGGCTGCTTCTGAGAGTAGAAACAGAATTTAACTTGCAACAGTAAAACCAGGATAATTTCTAGACTTCTTTGGGGACCAGTTTGCCCACTTTTATTCATGAGGTAATGAAAACAAACCTTCCTACTCTTTAGCTCCTGATGCTCTTTCTGTATTGGTGGCTTATTTTTCTGCTTAAGGACAGGGAGGGACCATTGAGTCACACACAATTTTGTGCCCTCCTCCTCTCATTTAAATATTAATATGATGAATTATTACTAGAGTAACAGCTGTGCACTACTCATATCACAGCAACATAACCTTCCCCTCCTCATCAGAGCGCAGCTATTCCTGACTTGTGCTTTCTGGTCGACCTTCTCACTTCTTCTGGATGACTTTTTAAAAATTACTTTGTTAGTTCTGGTGTGGTATCGTTAGGATAATTGTTTGTTCTGTTCTTTCTGCTTAAATATTAATGATACTGAGGAAGTCAAAAGATAGCTTCAGTAATGGTAAGTTAACCGTCTGTGTGTATTCTCCTATGAGATCTGTTTGTTTAGAGAGAAAGAAGCATAAAGGATTAAGATCAGTCTTTCTAACTAACACTTAAAAACGTATCTCTCTTTTTGAGAATTACCAAAATAATAACATATTGTATTTTGTATAAATAAAATCATTATATGTGTCAGCTAGTGTCTAGGTAATTCTGAGGAATACCTAACATTGTACCTAGAAGTACAAATGCATTGCATTCTCTGTAGATACAGTATTATAAGAGAGACTGCTAATAAAATCATGAGACAATTCTGTATAGACTGCTGAAAATAAATATTTGGCATCAAAGAAAGAAGGGGAGGAATATGAAGGAGAGATAAAACACCAAGAGTTAGCTCAATACAATTGGAAATACCAAAGTAAGGCATTCTGAGGCAGACATGGAAATGTTAGTAAATGTTAAGTTTTGTGGGTAAAGGTCCTCCTCTGCTGAATACCTTTTGCATGGTTCTTGTGTTTGTGCGTGTGGTTTACAAACGCACAGGGGTTTTTTTCTCCTTGAAAATGTCACTCCTTGGAGTACTTTCATGCTGCAGAAGGGATGGATAGGTTTGTTGGTTTCTGGGCCACTGTTGTGGAAAACTTAATGTCAGCAGCATTGTGTAGAAATCAGGTTTACTGGATGTGCTCAACTGCTCATATTTAGCATTGGATGAAACTTTTAACTCAATACTCTTGTTACTTAGAAAAAATCTGAAATGCTCTTACAAAGATTTTAAAATGAAACATCCATATTTTGATTTTAATTTTTTCATTTTAAAATTTTGTTTTAGTAAATCAGTTTTCTTAAAGTCAAACAAAATGCCTTCCATTTCAATAAAATATTGTTTTATTGCTTTGTTGTTTTTTTTAAATAGCTCATAAAGATAATGGAGAATCTAAAAAATTAATCCAAATTTATAAATTATGCCCTTCCTTTCCTACTCCTGAAGAAATCAGTAGACACTTTTTTGCCAATCAGCCTTACCAGTGATGAGAGAAAGGGAGGGGGGAGGTTTCTGCTGCCTGAGAGCTCTTCCCATTCAAAATCAGTGTCTAACCCCATGCCTGGTTAGGTGTTGGGGAGAAGAAAGAGTAAAAAGAGAGTACTGCAAAATGTTTCTCGGTCATTGGCTGCTCTGATGTAATGCTGAAAGTAGTGCTGTTACTTCTTGAATAATTTTCCCACTCTGCATTTTTCTAAACAAGTACTTAGTGGAAACAAAGAACCCAATCCTGACTGTTTGCAATTCCCACTGTATTCAATAAGAGTAAACTCATGGATTGAGACATGCTTTTACCACCTATATACATATATATATGTTGGGGTTTTTCCCCTCTGTGTTCTGTTCCCTCTAAAATTTGTGGGAATTGGAAATAAATATATTTTTCCGTATTTACTATTTACATCAGGGATTTTTTAATTCTCATGCAGGTTACTGTATTGAAAATTACTTGCCAAAAATACTGCTTTTATAAAAGCCTTGATAAATTTGTAGCATAAGCCCTAGATAAAATCTCATTTCAAACAGTCGCTTCAGATGATTATCTGCAGTGATTGCGAATGAACCTTGTAGCAATCTCATAACAACTGTCCTCGTGGACGGAAGAGAAACCTGCTGTCAGAACTACAAATAATTTACGTAACCCAATTTAAAGCTCTAACAAAATGTTCCCTCGTTAAGAGGATTGTTATACTTAACGTGTGAGATGAAAATACTTTCTGAAGGTCAGGAATGCACAGAAGATAGATTAGATCTCTCAAAAAGACAAAAAATAAGTTTTTACCAGAAATTTTTCCTGTCAGAAATTCAACTTGGCATTCTCGAAAGCTTATATAAGCATAGCTTTATTCCTGCAAATGCTGTGTTTGCTCTGCAGAGGGAGAGGAGCCTCAGAGCTTCAGCTCTGCACATGGGAAAACATAACTGAAGGTAGACTGGGGACTCAGGCTATTTTTTGCCACCACCAGCAGCATAAATAAAAGTTTGTTTTAAAGAACACAAAGGCAGATTCAAGGATGTATTTCCTAGATTCTGCCTGCTGTAGCTGCCAGCATTATGCTGAAGGACCCCAGGCAGTTTGTGTGCCTGCTGCAGGTGGTGGGTGCCCAGCGGCCAGCACGGGGCCAGCCCAGCCGAGGTCCCGCAGATGGCGGCAGTGCGGAAGCCCGTGGGCTTGCTGATGCGCTGTGGCATTAACCTATGCAAGCAGGAATGGCAGGACTGAGCTGTCCCTTCCTGAGGTCTTCTGCTCGTGACCATAGCTTGGGAAAGGTCCTGGGAGCTGACCTGCCTGCTGCTGAATGATGGAGGGTGGGACAGACTCTGAGGCTGGAGATGGGGGTCCAAGAAGTACATGTAACCCAGGCAAGGCATCGGGGCACTGAGTCGTGCACTCCCAGTGTTCAGTGACCTGGTTGCTTATGCTCAGTCGGGAGTTAATGCTGTCTTCATAAAACTGTCAAACAGAGCAACAAAACCTGAGTTTGACATGTTGGAAAACAGCTTTGTGAGATCCAGCTATTCATTATAGGATCTGTGGAGCGGGGCAGGCCTTGAAATGCTTTTTGCATAGGATACAGTGGCAATAAAAAGAAATTACAGCTTCTGTAACCATCAGACAGTCAGGCTAATGTTGCTGTTGTCCCTATCCCCTGCGCACAGTCACATGTGGTTTCTGTCCATCCCTCCAATCAGCCAAAAACTGAGATTACGGAGAAGCTGATGAGGGATACTATTTAAACACTTATCTCCTCACCCACTTCACTGTTGCATTCCCCTAATTCCCGAGGTGCCTCCCTGTAACCCCAGGTCTCAAGCCTGGCCCGACACTGGCTGGGCCCCCCCCGGGTCCCACCCCGCGCCCGACACTGGCTGCCCCGCAGCCCCACTAACAGCAGCTGCGGTGAGGGGGCACGGGGTCTGCGCCCAGGATGCAGGGGAAGCAGCAGGGTTTGGGTGGTAGGCGAGGCTGCATGACTGTGTGTCAGAGCAAAATAATAGGAAAAAAACTTGTCCTGGAGAGTGGGATGTTTTCTTACAGGAAGTGTCCTCTTTCTTTCCACTGCGGAGAGCTTTTCCTCCAAATACCTTTATGAAGGGGAAGAGAAACTTGAATAGGGTCCTCTGCATCCCACACACACCCCCGCCCCATCACCCCCCAGCAACCTCTCATCGACCCTCAAGGAGGACCCTGACAGGGCCATATCTTTCTCAGAAACTCTCTGGTCCACTTTTTTTTTCCTCCCTAATGCATTCTTGTGTAGGAAGACCCTTTTACCCCCATCTTCCCCAACAGCTAGTGGCTTTCCAGCCCCAGGGCTGTCAGGAGAAGGCTGCGTGGAGAGGTGGCACATTAGCTTTCTGGGTACCTTCTGCTGGGGGAGGAGAAGGTGTGAATGTGCCTGTTCCTTTGCCCAGGCAGAGGAGTGGTGATGGGGAGAGGCTGTATGTGCGGGAGCACTGGCATAGCAAAGCAGAACACGGCACTTGCAGCCCCTTGGTGGCTTGGGCAAGGCTGGGAAGCTCTCGTGTTGGGATTGCCTTGGTCTCAGCGCTTGCCTCGGTTTCAATAGACCATGACCTTGCTGACAGCTAATTCTCTGGATGGAAACATTTTTGTGCCAGATATATTTCCAAATCTGAACTTTGCTGGAATGTTTAGCTCAAATATTTTGTCATTTTACAAGAACTGGGGTGGAGGAGATCATTGATTTTGCCCTACTTAAAAACAGGCAAACAAAAAAAAAGTTTTAAAAAGCTCTTGCCTGTTCCAGAATAGGAGGGCACTCTTGAAATCCAGAATCAAAGCTGCACATTTTACCTTTGTGGAAAATCTCTTGATGTCTATGAACTGGAGACCTCAGGTTTTGCAGACTGGATAGATGTGGTAGCAGATAAATTCCCATGCTGTCTTGTCAGTCTTGGGTGTGCTCCAGTCCAGTCAACTTCTGAATAGAAATTTTCTTGTGACTGCATCCAGGGGTTGCTGGAGGCTGTGTTGGGTTTGAACACCTTATTTGACTATAAGTGGACTGTTCCTCCCATGCACTTCTTTTAGTGGCTCCTGTTGGCTCCAGTTAAGAAGCTGGAGATAGCTACCTGACTCACGTGCAGAAAAAACAAGGACCAAATAGGTGGGAAATTTTTAAGGAGTAGGTTGGGAGAAAAATCTTGTAAGAATGAGATTTGACTTGGAAAAGAGAAAAGGAAACAGGAACTGGGAAACGGGAGGACACTTGGAGAAACTAGGTGAGCAGCCGAGAGGGAGGGGAGTGGCTGGTATGGCGGGTGTGCAAACACGGCTACTTGGGGTTTCTGGTGCTGGGGAAAAGCAGGACTGCCTGGACAAAACCTGGAATAACTTGCAAAAACTGAGAACTCAGAGCTTCGGGGATCTGCACTTGGTGCAAGAAGTACCAATCACTTTGAAAAGTGGGTTGAAAAGTTGAAGAGTGGAATAAAGTGTAAAATTCAGTTCTAGAAATCTTAAATTGTGCATCTGCTATTAAGGGCTACTGTGACCTTGATCTTTGTGACTCAGTTCAGGAAAGTGGAAATTATAATATCCTGACATTCCTGCAACTTGTAGAAATTTAATGGGTATTTGCAGAGCCCTTAAACACTGGTGGTTTTGCCCTCAGATGGGGGCAATATGTGATTAATAAGACATAGGGCAGTACATGATTTTATTTTTTCTTTGTATCCAATTACTGGTAATCGGGTGAGCACTATCTGTCTTGTGCAATGAACGAAGCAGAGCACCGAGCACTTGTGAGGAGAAAAAGGAGTATCTGCTCATGCAGTAAAGCTGTATCAGAGCAGATAGAACTTGTTCTGATTACTGTGATTGTCATGTCACATGGAGCTCCCTTCAAAGGTCAGAGAAGTTTACTAGCTGACATTAAGGCCCATATTCCCATGTTCTCCTGCTATCTGAAACATTAGAGCAATCAGGAAGATAAATCTTCTTGTTCCTCTGTGTGAAAAGGTTCAAAAGTTTCCATTACTACCCTGCTGTTTCACTTGATTTCAGTGGTTACTGCAGGTTCTTGGTTGAAGTTTTCCTACTTGACAACAGCCTGTTCAAGCCTGACCACTGATTTACCATCGCCTAGCAATGATTACATTTATATTGTTTACTAACAAATATTATTGGACCCAGAATGATAAACATGGGGTACATGATAGTACTTTGATTGCAGATTGTACGTGTAGTCCTTGAATCATTTTTACTACAAGCAAATGAATTGCCTTTATTATTTAAACAGGGATATTATCACAAACCATAATAATCTCACTTTACTCTGGACTTCTAGGAAGTATTTAGATAGTCCATGTGGCTGTGAAAATACCAGCTTGGGTAGTCTATCAGGAAAAAATAAACAGCTGACATCTCAAAACCTTTGCTGGGTTGAAAGGAAAACCACCAACTAGGTTTTGTTTAATATTGCTCTGTCTTGTGAAGGCTTTGTGAAGCATCTCTGACAGACAGGCTTGAGAATGTTAAGTCCTCCCTGGAGTTGCCGTTGGAGCAGAATGGTTTGCTCAGTGGTCATGAGACTCCTTGTCCAGCCGTGGCAGGACAGTTAGACTCAGAAAGCAAAGGCTGAGACTCATGTCCATCCTTGATTTCTGGGATATACCTTTTCTAAGACAGTCTGTAGCTAGAGAGGCTGTCTGTCCTGGAAAAGTTAATAGCAGGGAAAAGCTGAGAGGTTTGTGAGCTGCCATGTTACCCCTCTGGGCCAATATTTCAAGTCACAGATTACCAGGAAGAGCTTGTCCACTGTTGTGTGGTGGCTGAAACCTGATTCTTCATTGATTTGAGTGGCCAAGTGAGATGTCCCGCTGTGCAGCCTGACCTTGTCACAAATAGTCTCCCACTACTGAACACGAATGAATGTATTTGTGCACCTAACTTCTGTGATAATGGATGCAAGGGAACAGAAGAAAGTCTTTCAGCTGATTTGTGGTGCTATGAGCCACTGGGGACATCGGATTACAGGTAGGAAGCACATGGCAGCTCTTGCTGACATCCAGGGCAATGCTGAAGTAGGTCGTGGAGCACCTATGTGAACACTATGACCATGTTGGAGCCTGTTGAATTGCAGCAATCATTGAGAACTAAGTATTGCAATTAGAGTTGGTCCGAAGGTTGAAACTTCTCCTCTTTGAATAATCTCAATTGCTTTTGTCTTGGGAGTGTCCAGATTAAACAATAAGAAGAAATTTGAGATAATGCTTAGCAAATTTTTTTGTTTACTAAAATAGGTTTATCGGCAAATGATTTTATTTTAATTGAGGGTCAAACGGTTCTCCAGTGTTTCATAAAACACAAAGAATGAGGGAGGAATACCTTTTCCCCTGCCATGAAATATAGCTTTAGATGTATGTGGTATCTCTTAAGTTTTGGTTTTGACTGAATGCAATTGAAAACCGTTTAGAGATATGCTGGAGATAAGAGAATGCTGATGCACTAAAAAGCAGAAGGTTTCTCTACCTCTTTAATCTTTCTTAGTTCCAGCTCACTTGCAAAGTAAATCTCACTATTGAGATCATGAAAGAACCTCTAGGCATAACTATAGAGTGAAATGTTTACCTATATGAGATAACTTTCTGGTTTTAGGACTGCTTCTCAGTGATTTCTCAGCACTAGGGTATCCTATGGAGGTATTTCTGAGTAGCAGTCTGCATGAACCCTGTACAAGAGGAGTGTGTCTCTGTGGAAGAGGCTATCCAGTGGATAGCAGAGAAAAAAAAGAGAGCATAGAGTTTGGTCCTATTCAAAACAAAGCATTTATTTGGGGATAAATCACTGGGTTTTATCTTCATGGAAACTGATAGAAATAAAATGAAACAGTGAGTTGATTCTGCATGCTGTATTACTACTGCAAATAGGAACAGATAGTTCTTGGGATCAGATGAATAGATACAGATTAACCTCTAAGCAGCTATTATTGGAGCCCATTTAAGTAGTTTGAGTTGGAAAAGCCTTTGCTGAAGCTGATGGGTGATGCCACGGTAAGAAGATGATCCCAGTGTTTGGCACCAGTCAGAATCCGGAGAACCTCCAATGCCTGTGTTGGCATTTATAGCATGTTAGGAAAGCTCCTCCTCGAGAGTACAAGACAAAGCTGCATATTAGACAATTCTGGTCAGTTTTTCCTGTTCAAAGTAAAATTTAATTTTCCTGTTTTTCATTGTAGTGTAGTTGCAAGCAAATAGACTTTTTGCTTGAGCTGTAATAAGATAGAGATCTTGTGTTTCATAAGCCCGATACCCTTTGCAATAAATGATGCTTCTTTTTTTCTTTTTGCTCGTTTTTTTTCCCCTGTGTAGTAGTCAATGGTGCAAGTCCCTCTTTCTGAGCACTTTAGACAGTTGCCCTCTGTGGAGTGGCCTGAGATCTTGCATCATTTCCTGTCATCTGTCCAAAGCTATTTATAAAATGTCTGCTGATTCTGGCACATAGGCAATACCCAGTTTTCATGAGAAAACAAATAGTTTGGAAATGTATTCCCTCCCAGCAAGTGTCTCAAAACTGTTGAGAAAACCTGAAATGTCCCAGAAAATCTTAATGAAAGCTAAGATACAATGGGGTTGGGGAATATGGGGACTTGAATAGTCCCATATATTTGTAGTGGAAATCTTTAGAAATAGATGGTGCAGCATGCACTGAGAAAAAGTTACAGAGCATTCAGGGGGAGGAGGTTGTTCCAAAATTTATCTGTTAGCAAAATAAAAACTTTGGGTTTTGATGTCTGAAGATGTAACAAAAGTGGCTCAAGGTAGCTTTTGCGATGCTGAATATTTGCCATATAATTTGATGGTAGATGTTCTATAAAAAGTTTCTACTTTTCAGTATTTCTTAGGTTTTCAATCTCTTTAGCTTCAGGAGACTGACTGGGGTAGGAGTCTGGCATTATGCGAAGCAGCATGCTTCCCGGTCAATTTGCTGTTTATGATAAGTGTTATTTTGGGAATCCTGAAGAAGCGTGTTGGCCACAGACGAAACGCACCCAGCACAACAGCATTCACATTGGCTTCCCACTGGCCTGCCTTGACCCTGCTGGCACAGTGCTTCTTGTCTCTTCATCTTCAGCCATCTAATATGCTACTTGCTTGTGAAACAGCTGCACCCATGAGCCTTGGGTATGTTGGAGACCACTGTGTGCAGGGCAAAGTGAATGGAGGACGGCCTTTGCCTGAGCAGTCACAAAGACACGATTTCTGAATGTGACTCTCAGTCCAGCTTGTTTCATCCTGTTTTCACAAACCACCATAAGAAGTACCACAGTGCTGCAGGTGGCCTAGGTGGGATGGGACTCTACATCCCACCCATGAAGGCCTCTACAGGGTACAAATCTAAGCAGCAGTAGAGGTCTGAGACTCTTCCACTATGACCAGTTAGTATTGCATTTCCAACCCCCCAAGTTTCTCATGGCAGCAATGGATCATCTCCTTTATGGCTGACAAAGATTCACTTCTGGCCATCCTGTTCATATGTAGTTTATTGCAAAATAATATTTGAAAGTGTTTGAAATGCCTGAACTCACTGCACCTCCCTTCACCCCTTGTAAGCTTGTAGATAACATTTGTTGCTATTTGATATTGTAAAAGTTTTGTAGCCTCAGGCTGCTGAAGTAGTGTATTAGCTGATGCCCATGTATTTGTATTGAGCTTTGCCCCCTCTAAATGTATTTCAAGAGGATTCTGGTGTTGGTGAAAATGTTAGCAAACATTTGTTTGTCTGATTTTTTTTTTTTCTCTGTAAATGACAAGCACTGCAGTGCCAGCTGTATTTACAATTGCACAGCAGAGGCTTTATCTCTGTAGTGCAATAGCAATCAAAATGCTGCATGTAGGAAGGCTTACTGTTTTATAGGAATCAACAAGAACAATTCTACATAGCAATATGTATAGTTCTGCAATTAAATGCAATAGTTCTACAAAAATGTGTAATTGTTCTACATAAACTCATCATCAGGCCTTTATAACTTCTTCTCAAGAGCTGACGTATTTTCCAGTGGAGATCAAAAACCAAATGCACTTTTTTGCTGAGAGCACCTCACCAAGCTTCCAGAGCATCTCTCCATATATTGGAGTACTCGAGGTATAAAAGATATTTAAATAATATCTGTACAGTAATGGGCTGCCTTACAACTCTAGCAGTACTGCAGGCGATGCAATAACTAGCACAGAGATGCCTTAGACAATTGCTCTGGTGACACTTCAGTGGGCAGACATGTTCTTCTAACTGCTTCACTTGAGATTTTGGAGGTAGAGATGGCAGCGGTGCCTTCCTGCAGGTCTGAATGGGGGAGAACTGTTGTACACAGAATTCTCTTGTACTCTATCTGAAGTACTGGGGGAAAAGGCATTCAGTGCTTCTTGTTTCCACTTCATCCTACGCTTTTCCTTGTCACAACAGCCTTGGTCCTCTTTCTGTAGAATGTTTTTCAGCTGTAGATTCATCCACTGACTAGATCTACAGCCTGGCTCTAGCACACCTCCCATGTCCTGCACTGGGAAGTTACAAGCAACTGCGGTCACTTGGAGCACCCGAGTGTGAAAGGGTTGGTATTAGTCATCCTTTAAGAGGTGATTAAACCTAACACATACTGCTTTAATTGCCTACCTTGGTAAATTTTTCTACATGTTTGCTAGTCTGTGCATGAAATAGATAGCTATGTGATGTTAACTAGCGAGGAATTAACGAAAGGCTGAGAAACCTGGGAAAGCTCCAGCCCTACAAGTGAATTTCACACACTGACACTTTCAGTGATGACCCAGCTACAAGGCAAGTTTTCTAAGCTTTCCAATTCTCCCACTATTGCCGTGGCTTTGCCAACTCCTGCTCTAGGCAGCTGCTCTGTCCCTATGCTAAGTGTTGGTTAAGACAGTGAAAAAGCAGGCAATGGAATTGCCAGACTTAATAAGAATGTGTGATATTAAGCGGGGAGCCTGCATGCAGCTAGCGGTACCAGTGTGTCCTAGATTGCTGGTGATCTACTAAGGGGAAGAATGACTTGTTCTAAGTGTTTAATGACTTTTTTCCTGCAGATTCACAGAACTTCCAAAGTATGTCACAGAACCCATTTATTTCTAAACTCAAAGCTGTACATTTTCTGTGACTTTCTTTTTCCACTTTCATTTGCCCTTTGTACTTTACTGCCTTTGGTTTGAATTGGTCTCTATTAATGGTCTGGTTTTTTCCAGTCTTTCTATTGTTTCACACAGGGATGAAGATCTTAGGGTTTGCCTTTTTCCTTTCTTCTAAGTCCCCTAATATTCTCATAGCTTCTTTCCTGATCAGAAGGTAGACAGTACAAAGCTTGCTGTAGCAAACTCAGTTCCACCAAGAGTGCAAATGAGGTGATACCATGCTGTCTGTGCCCACGTAGCTTTGGCTACTGCCAAGTAGACTTTAACTAAAAAAGGATTCTGATGCAAAATTTTGTTAAAAGTTTTTAAGATGGCAACTTCTGTGTGGTTACCTGCTAATAATGCTGGCATGAAGTATACTTTAAGATTTATTGAGAGAACTGTAAAATCTGTAAACCCAGAGGGCATTCCTTAGGGAAATGTGTTTGTGTTAAAAAGAACAAATGAAAACTCCTATCTCCAGTATGGAAAGGTGTAGTCTGACCTTTTCCAAGAAATGGGGGTGCCCAAGAAGTGAAGCTACCTGAGCTGCTGGGTTGTCAGTGAAACTCAAATTTGTCTGGATTATTTGTGCTGAACATCAGCACTATGAAACTGTAAACTGGGAGAGCAAGTGAGTAAAGGCTTTGCTTAACACTTGCAGAGAACTAGGCTAATTGGAGAAGGCAGCAGTTAAAGGAGACCCAAACAAACTATGAAAAACTCTTGGGAGCTGTGCCAGGAAAACCAAATTGTACTTCAGGGCCCAGATCACCCTGTAGAACATAAGTAAGCAGGAACAGGACAAGGAGGCATCAGAAACAGTGTCTCTTCATCCCCTTTTAGTAAGTGGGATTTTCTCTCTAAACTCATCCCTGTCCTCACACAAAACGAATCCCAGACTTTGGTAAGAAGCAGGTCCTTAAAAATGTATCCTAGGATGCATTTCCCTTCCTCTGGGAAGTTGTGGCAGGAGTCGGTGGGTGCCCCGGGTACTGGCTGCTGTCAGTTTTCCCCGGTGTGTCTTAGCACCTTAGACACGTTAATCTTCACTGGGGGTGTAGGCATTTGGATATGAGATACAGGCTTAAGTTCAGCCTCTTCTGAAAATACCTGGAATCATTAGAACGAGCTGCATAATGCCAGAAAGCAAAGATTTCCCATAGAAAACCCAGCGGAGTGAAACTGAGACAAAAGCCTGGAGCTGCCAAGTCACCTTGGGCAACCTTTTCAAACTGTCTCCAAATCTTTCTTCCCTCGCCAATCATAATGGGTGTGGACACTTAAAAATACGTCATTCTCTTTTATGCCACAAGTAAAGATTTACACACAGGACTGAAATATTACATTGGAATTTACTGTTTCATCTTTTTGAACTTGGATATAATAAATGAATCATTGCTTCATTTCTAATTATTTCTTAATTGCTGGGCTTTATGACCCTCAAAGTCCAGTTCTTTTCTTACTCTGCATTTTACTGACAGTTAATATCTGCAACTGTTTTAGAGTGGATTCGTATCATATAGCATATCGTTTACACACTATGTAATTGTATTCTTGTGGGGAATGGGGAAACATTTTGGCACAGTAATTTAAAGCCTAATCAATAGAATATTAAAAACCTGAGAACAGATTAGCAATTTGCTGTATTAGATAGCTATAAATTGCCATGTGACACACTATTAAATTCTGAGCAACTCTCTCTCATGTGCACTGTAATTCTACAAATAGTGAGGCTAAAGACAAGTAACATTTCTGCACCATGCTCTTCCATGTTGCATGATTTTACTCTAGATTGAGCGATCTCATTCACTAGATCCTACCACAGACTACGCTCTTAGAATGGCAGAAAATAATTTGAAGGGGAAAAAACAAAGAAAGTAGCTCCTGATTTATTAGTTAGGAACCCAGAATAATGGTGGTACATCTGGACTATGTGAGATTTATGAGTGACCTACCCAGGCGCGGAAGCTTGCCACTTACTGCAAGACTCCTCCATGTTTGCTAAACTATTTTTTGGACAGTCTGGGCTGCAGCAGAGCAAACTCCATGTATGTGCAACTTCTCTACCTGACTGAAATGGCAATGCGGGTATTGGCAAATAGTCCCAATGGACACAGTATGGTGACGGCCTCTCCAGGTGGTGTTGCAAGGCTGTGATATAAAATTTTTCTTGCTGCAGTACCCTAGAATCAGCTTACTTTTTTGTCTCTCATAATGAAAATACTTTGTATGGGTGGAAGGATTCTTTAATTAACAAAATAGCTCTGGATTTAGACACACAACCACTGCTGCTTCTGCATTTTTTTGAGTCCCAAATCTCCTCCTTTAATGCAAGTAAATACTCCTCTGTGGCTTGGCTCTGGTTGCCGTCCTAACATCACCTCTTCCAAATATGCAATCCTGCAGTTTTTTTTAATAGACTGTATTTAAATACAGGCCGTCTGGAGCAGCTAGTGCTGTGATCTTCCAACCCTGCTGGGTGGGCAGAACAACTCCAACTTTGTTTCTGACTTTTCTCCACTGTTGGCAGCATGGTTAGCGGCCTATAAATTACCAAATATTGTAATGTAAAGTGCCAGTTTAGTTACTGACTTCTGTATGCATGCTAGTACAGTGCTGTATTATCAAATTCCCAAGTCACCTCTCCAGCTAGTGGGGGCAATGTCAGAGTTAGTAACACATCTGACAGCATTAAAACAGTTAATGCCTGGCTTCATAATTGAAGGGTTTTAAAAGTTATTCAAATAACTTTAGAGAAGTTGGGCAGGGACCTCCTTGATGTATGACTTATTAAAAAATAAAGTTATGTGATTTAAAAGAGCAAGGGTCAATTGGATGCTTCTGTGCGGATGGCAGCAGAGCGAGCCATAGAGCCCTATGCAATGTAACTTCTATCCTAGTATTAACAATAAACGCCCTCTGTTTAACCAGTAAAAATTAGTATTAATTGTTTTGCACTGAAAAGGCATACGAGGGACCTAGGGAAACTGTACCCTGTCTTGAGAATTGTACCAAAACTGTTAGTGGAAGTGTAAGGCTCTTCTGATAGCTACAGACCTGTGTTTTCATGCCTCTCTCCCCACTAGGACTGCTGTAGAAAATTCTCATGGGGAAAAAAATTAACATTTTAATTATTTTGTTGTATTAGTTGTGATTTTCAGGGAAAAGTGGACTTTTACCGTCTCTGCCTATGTCCATTAAGGACGGTACAATAGCAAGAAAGAAATCCTGTCTGGTGTCTACAGAGGTGACAGCAATGGCAAGTAGTTTGTAGATGCTTGTGGGGGGAGCATTCAGATCTCCCATGACACTAAGACTGCAGAACATCTGAGCCAAAATATCCCCTTCAGAGAAGGAAAGCTTGCCTCTGTCGTTCCTGCCTGCTGCCTTCCAACCATGCTTTTGTTTCTCTGCCATGAGGGATGTTTAAAGCCAGGACAGCTGAACTGGGCCCACGCAACCACTTCCCCACCCGCCATTGTTCAGACCCCCACACACCGACACCCGCAGAAGCGGTGCTGGCCCAGCGGACACTGATGCTGGGCTTCCTTGACCCACTCCTCCCCATGGCTGTCGCAGGGCCTGTAACCTGGCCACGGAGGCATGGCCCAGCTCTCCTCCCCACATCCCCCCAGCTGCAGAAAACCCTCATTCCCACTCCCTTCCCCACCTGTGGGGTTTCTCTTGGTGTGCTGTGTTGTGGCCAAGGGAAATGCTGAAGATGCCAAGCCCTGGGCCTTGCGGAGTGAGGCGCTGCCAGGGCTCAAGCAAACGCAGGTTTCAAGAGCCGAAGTCTGGCCCTAGGGAAGCTGTCAGGAGGCAGCAGCAGTCCTAATTGAAGCTTTGAGTATTAATGTGGTACTAGAGGGCCTATTAGTGCCGGTAGGCCTCTAGTTCGTGTTAACTTCTGTGGCAGTGTGTAGCCCTTGCACGCAGCTGCACTACGCCCGTTTCTTTGACGTGTTTGAATCGATGACACGCTGTTAAATTCCTCTGGTTAACTGGACCAGTATGGGCTACTGGGAGCTGCTGTGTCCCATGAGGACATGCTAGGCTGTGAGGCAACTGCTCAGCAAGAGCGAGTCCCGCCGCGGCCCCC
>NW_010559512.1:44147-51975 GCF_000687285.1 Phaethon lepturus | reverse complement strand
CTTATCACTCTCTACAACTATCTGAAAGGGGATTGAGGTGATGTGGATGTTGGTCTCTTTTCCCAGGTAACTAGCAATAGAACCAGAGCAAATGGCCTCGAGTTGCGACACGGGAAGTTTAGACTGGATATTAGGAAAAATTTCTTTCCTGAGAGAGTGGTCAAGTATTGGAGCAGGCTGTACAGGGTGGTGGTGGAGTCACCGCCACTGGAAATGTTCAAAAAACCTGTAGATGTGGCACTTTGGGACATGGTTTATTGGGCATGGTGGTGGTGGATTGACAGTTGGAATTGATGGTCTTAAAAGTCTTTTCCAGCCTTATTGATTCTGTGTTTCTTTAGTTGAGGATAGAATTTCATAAGAGTATTCTTCAAGAAAATTACGCTAGGCCACAACCTGATGTTCAGTCCTTTGCATCCACTAAGGATGGTATCATCTGAAAGGGAAAAAGGTATAATGAAGTTCACTTAAAGAATTCTTCCATGCAGAACTAGCAACTGAATTATTATTTGTTAATTTTTCAGCTACAGCATTCAAATTTCCTTAAACCTTAAACATAAGCATAATTTTCTATGCTAAAAAGATAGGATACAAGATTTCTTTTCAGAAACACAAGAATCAGCGGGTTAGTAGCTGGATCCTATAGCTCCCTCAGCACCTTAAAATCATTTTTCTGAGATACAGAGACCTTTGACATGTTTAAATTATAGTATCATGGACATATTTTTTCATAAATTTAGTTCATGGTTTAGTATTTCCACAATAAATAACTTTTCATTAAAAATGGTTCTTCAGAACATTTTCCTAAACAGGCAAGGATAACTACATCATAACCAAATGAAAACTCAGATAGATGTGCACAATGATGGGATACAAAAGTAGATATAAACTAAATATTCTCTTCTGACTTCTTCTCCTCATGCCTCCATGAGGAAAGTGCAAAAGGAATGAAACAAAGTTTTAGAAAAATGTGACAAACACCTGGTCTTTACTACCATGCTTTTGATGATCTCAAAGCACGGCCTAATAACCCCTTCTAATTCCCTGGAGACCTAGAGCTGCTGGGTAGGTTTGCACAGCTAACAGCTATCTGGGGTGACCGTCGGGGCAGTAGGCTAAGCCTGTGGGTGAGCAGCACCTGTTTCATCCTCACAAGTTTTGATTATAAGTTACTAAATTTATGATGCTCTTTTGGGAACTGTTGTGCATTCTGAGGCAGTAATTTATAGGTTCGGTTATACAGTAATGAAAAATGCTGTGTCCAAAATCTACTTCAATATGAAGCCTTTTTAAAGCCGAGATCTATTATACGGTGCGACCTCAGTCCAATTAACGCTGTTGATTTTAATCAACATCTTCCATCTGTTGGTCAGACATGGTAACATTTTATCTGTTAAGCAGATTCATACACTTTGCACCTGCTTTTGTTAAAAAATGAAGTAAAAAAATATTACACATTTCATAATAAGGCCAGAACGTGGAGAAGAGCCAGAAAGACTGCCAAATAAGACAAACTTCATTATTTGTGTGAGAACTCAGATCGTGACCTCATTTTAACGTTGATTCAGATGCTTCAGTACATACAAAATCCACATTAGCACTCCCTATCCAAAGTTCATTTGAAAATAACTTAATTACAGGAAATTAATTAGTACTGAAACATAGAAAACCAAGCTGCAGAGCAAAAGTAGCCAAACTTATGTTAGCTGGAATTTACTGCCTGCCTAATTGTTGCCCTGGAGGAACAGATCAGGGTCAAGTCTCCATCACATACAAACGAACAGCATTAAAAGGCATTACTCTCAGCCCTGAGAGGTTTGTAAAAATACACTCCAATTTCAGGCACTACAGATTCAACCTATACACTTATTTGGTTATGAATTGTCTTAGTTTTCTGTGCTTACTCAGTCTAGTTCAACACAGTTCATGGTTTAGGGCTCCTATATGTTACTGAGGAAAAAATGCCTATAAAATATATCAATTACTTTAAAAATAGTTTCTCCTAGTGAAAAAAGCCCCTTTCCATTTGTGACTCAGTACCTGGGACAGAGACTTGTAAGAATCAACACGACTTCAGGCTTCCAGCAAGTAAGAGACTACTGTCAGGTCAGAAGCAAGTCATAATGGACATTTTCAAGCATCCCCACAATTGAAGTCATAATAGAACAAGTTAATTTCAGCATAGGGAGCCTCTCAGATACACTAATATCAATAATCTTCCCCACAAGTTATCACATGGGGAAGCCAATGCAAGCAAGTGGCAGCAGCAACAGCAGCAGCAGTTGTTGCCATGTGCTGAGAAGAGTGCCCGGGGAGCATCTGAGCGGGTTTCTGGCCCCCCAGCACCCTTAGGCTGTGTGTAAGGAGGGACCAGATAGCAGGCAATGGGTCTCATGAGAGGGACAGGGGACAGCTGGGTGGTACCGGCAGTCCCTGTGGCCACTTCAAACCGCAGGAAGCCACATGTAAGCAGCTCCTGGGGAGCACTGTGACCAGGGAGAGCAAAGAAGGAGCAGAGCCTGCGGGGAGAGTTTGTGCGGTGCAAGAAGGGCAGCGCTCTCTGCCAGTTGCCTGCTCTGCTCACCCACAGGCTTAGCCTACTGCCCCAACGGTCACCCCAGCTAGCTGTTAGCTGTGCAAACCTACCCAGCAGCTCTAGGTCTCCAGGGAATTAGAAGGGGTTATTAGGCCGTGCTTTGAGATCGTCAAAACCATGTTAGTAAAGACCAGGTGAGGGCTGTGCTCTGCAGCAGCTGGGAACCATCTACCTAGCCAAGCTAGCCTGAGATAAGTGTAGCTGGACACCCAGACAGAGCTTCCTATCAGGGAGCTGCTGTCCACATGTCCAAATGAAGATCAGTTACATGTGGTGTCCCTCAGGAGTCTGTATTGGGACCAGTACTGTTTAATATCCTTGTTAATGACATAGGCACTGCACCCTCAGCAAGTTTGTGGATGACACCAAGCTGAGTCGTGGAGTTGATCCTCTAGAGGGAGGGGATGCCATCCAGACATCCAGAGGGACCTTGACAAGCTTGAGGAGTGGGCCCATGTGAACCTCATGAAGCTCATCAAGGTCCTGCACTTGGGTCAGGGCAATCACCAGTATCAGTACAGACTGGGTGATGAGTGGATTGAGAGAAACACTGCAGAGAAGGACTTGGGGATATTGGTAGATGAAAAGTTAGATATGAGCTGGCACCATGCTTTTGCAGCCCAGAAAGCCAATCGTATCCTGGGCTACATCAAAAGCTACATCCAACTCTGAGGCCCCCAGCACAACAAAAACACGGACCTGTTAGAGAAAGTCCAGAGGAGGACCACAAAAATGACCAGAGGGGTGGAACACCTCTGCTATGGAGAAAGTCTGAAAAACTTGGGGTTGTTCAGCCTGAAGAAGTGAAGGCTCTGGAGAGACCTTTTTGTGGCCTTTCAATACTTCAAGGAAAGTATTATAAGAAAGATGGAGATAAACTTTTTACCACGGCCTGTAGTGATAGGAAAGGGGTAATGGTTTTAAACTAAAAGGAGGTAGATCTGGATTAGACATAAGGAATAATTTTTTTCAATGAGGGTGGTGAGACACTGGAACAAGTTTACCAGAGAAACTGTGAATACCTCATCTCTGGAAGTGTTCAAGGTCAGGTTGGATGGGGCTTTGAACAACCTGATCTAGTGAAATATTTCTCTGTCCACAGCAGTAGGGTTGGAACTAGATGATCTTTAAGGGTCCCTGCCAACACAAACTTTTCTATGATTCTATGAAATAACAGAGACATGGAAATATAATGAAATATTGAAAGAAAATGAAAGCTGCCATAAAACTGTCTTTTTATTTTCCACAACCCTTCATTGTCTGACATGCATTTACATTCTTCTGACATAAACTCATGAAAGATTTAAATTGACAAAAATAGAAAATGACAAATTTCTCCCCACCCCAAGTCAATGTAATCATTACAAAAAAGAGTATTAATGCAGTTTTATACCAGTAGATATGAATTCAGATTGAGACAAGTTATTTTCCTGTATAACTTTGTGATGTTAACATGAAAATTGTACTATCTTAAAATAAATTAACTATAACATTTTTCTTTACTGTGAGTATGTTTATTTTACTGTTTTCAGTCACTAAGTGAAGCTGTCTGTAAGAAAAAAAGGAAACAAAGAACAGAAAATAGTGAAGATTCAGGCTATTTATAGAATGCTTTAATAATCTTTGAAAATTGCTCAAATATCCTTTTGAATTTTTTTCTAAGCAAGACGCTCATCATGTTTATATCAGCCATATAAACATTCAGAAAAAGTCCATTACTTATCCCTTCATATAATTTGATTGTTTACTCATTAAGCTATGAATAATTCAAATATGCTTAACCTACTTATGTGTCTAAGAAAAAATGAGAAAAAAAATAAAACCTTATCTTTCCTTCCAGAGGTGGATTCATGGATCATTGTCAGTAGGGTTACTTCCACTTCCTTCTATTCATTTGCAGTGAGAATCTAAAAATAGTTACTAGAGGTTTCTGAGCCTTCTCAAGTCAAATGTACTGAAACATGATTATGACACCTGAATACAAGATACATCTCTATTATATGTTATTGCTAAGAAACAGAAGACTAGAATTAAGAATTGGTGGACTTCCTAATAAAAACTGAACCCATGAAAATTACTGGTTTTGTTCCCAAAACTGTTAACAAATTTCGTGTGAATTCACTGTATACCTATGACAAGGGGAAAAATCAGCATAATACTGAAAAGAACCATTGGCAAAGGAGGTCATCCATGGTAGCTGGTACTATGGATGGCATTACATAAGTAAAAGAGTCTGCACTTCAAAACTTTCAAGTACATTCAGGAAATGAGTCTAAAATCTATTCTGCCAGAAATGAGTGTGACACTAAGTCTTCCATTTTTGGCGTAAGTTTTCTAGCCACTATGGGACAACTGTAGTTCAGTAAATCACACCTTTTATTTAGGCCTTTGTGGTCTAACCTCCCCTAGAGCCTTCTTCGAGCCTTCTTCCAGACCTGTCCATAGCTCAGGAACGCATTTCAACTCAGTCTGGGGCCATCAGTCCCTGCAACTCCCAGAGCCCAGCCCAAGGGGATCTACCAGCCCTCCCTCCAGCCTGATACACACTGCCAGCATTTGAGAGAGCTGCCTTGCCAGCTTAGGAGTTCGAATGGAAAAAGGCTGCTGTGAATCACATGAAATTAATTAAACCTTAGTCTGGAGGTTATCTGAAGAACTGAGACAGATATTCAATTATTTGTTCAGACTGGATTTAGGCTTCTACAATAACAATAAATAGTTTTTAAGGGAATATATGGGCATGCCAGTTGGAAAATAAGTAGTTTAGAAAACAAGGGCATTTAGCTTAATGATAATGAATTTAACTCACACAAGTATGCATCGTTTGGGGAAACAGCAATTCTGTAGATAGAGTTCATAATTTTCTGAGATGGAATAATTTCTTTCTTAGCAAGGAAAGCGAATAAGCAGTGGGATAAAATCACATTCCCTAGTTTCAAGGCTTTGAACACCAGCTTCATACTGTAATTGTTTTTAATTTTACTCTCAGTATCTTCCTGCTGCCATATAACATTACTTTAGACCAGTTCAAATATGTTGGTAAAGATGAATTGCTAATGATGGATTTTTGTTTGTATTAGACTTGTTTCACATTATGTAATCCAGGAGCAGTAACATTGAGGTTAGAGTTGTTAGAAGAAAGAAAAAGCACAAAAGTTAATACAGTCCATCTTACGAAAATGTCTTGTGGACAACAATCAGAGGAGGAAAAGGTAAGTGTTATCTCATAGTTTTCTGAGTCATCTTGGAAAAAAAATTACTGCAGTGTCTTAAACTGATATAAAACCAGGTGGTGACTTGATCTGCCTAACATGAAAATATTCTGGTGTTTGGAGGACTCTATTCTGTTTGGGTTTTATGGGGTATCAGGAAATATGAAATTATGTTTTCTACTTACTTGAAGCACATAAAAAGTACTACAGAGCAAACTTTCCATCATTTAGTCCTGTGACACTGTGAAGTTAAATAAGGCAAGGGCAGAACTATGACAGACCTTCATATCTCTGTTTTTTCATCGTAGAAGCTGAAACCTAATAATGAGTGTAAGTGACCAATAATATGTGAGGGGTGACAGCTGACATGTCAGCTGGCAAATTCCTAGACCTGTTTCTTCCACTACAAATGCTGTCTGTTAAATGAATCCTTGAAGGACTAAGAATTGGCAATGGCCAGACTGTCCAAGTTATTCACAGCACAAACTTCATAATGGGCAAAACAGGCCCAGGTACTTGCTGTGTTTGAGAGGTCAGCTCTCAATCTTACCATGAGTAAATGCCTGCTGTTCAGACATTCTTTTCCAAGTCGAGGTTTTTATGAGGTACCCTTTTTGCATAGACTGTGTAGGTTTCATGTGCATATGTGTGTGGATGAACGTTGTCGTGACTTAGCCCCAGCCAGCAACTAAGCACCACGCAGCCGCTCACTCACTCCCCCTCCCACAGTGGGATGGAGGAGAGAATTAGGAAAAAAACCTCGTGGGTTGAGATAAACACGGTTTAATAGGACAGAAAGAAAGAAGGGAACAACAATGATAATACCAACAAAGGAATGTACAAGAACAAGTGATGCCCAATACAGCAATTGCTCACCACCCCGTGATCAACAGCCCATCCCCGAGCAGCGATTTCCGCCCCCCGGCCAACTCCAGTTTATGTACTGGGCATGACGTCGTATGGTAGGGAATATCTCTTTGGCCAGTCTGGGTCAGCTGTCCCGGCCGTGTCCCCTCCCAGCTTCCCGTGCACCCCCAGCCTCCTTGCTGGCAGCCCAGCATGAGAAGCTGGACTGTCCTTGACTGCTCAGCAACGACCCAAAACATCAGCACATTATCAACAGTTTCTCATCCCAAATCCAAAACACAGCCTCACACTGGATTCTGTGAAGAAAACCAGCTCTATCCTGGCTGAAACCAGGACAAACGTGCATAAAGAATATACACTCCTTGGTCCAAAGAAGCATAGCTGAAAACGCTGCATAACCACAGTTGTGGTCTGGAAATACACAAGACATTTCTAAGCTTCTGACTTTGAAATGTCTATCCATTGTCATCGACTAAAAGAGCACATAGGGAAGTATGTTCATGTCTTGGGATGGGATGAACGCAGAAATTCTCAATTATTAAGCAGAAGGTGATTTAAATAACCACTCTCTTTTGGTCTAATCCTGTAAATGGTTTTCTTTGGACCTTGAGTCTTTCTTGCTAAGTACTGTAGAGGAAATGAAAGGCAGGTTTTCTCAGTGACTCTGAAAAACTATAGTTAGAATTATACAGGGAGGAATAGTTAGACATGCAAATATGACCAGGTTAATCAGTACTAATTTTTAGGGAATAACACAATGTTGTGTGCTCTATTGAAAGCTGTATATTGTAAATGAGCAAGAGATCTTAAAGGATCGCAGAATCGTTAAGGTTGGAAAAGACCTTCAAGATCATCAAGTCCAACCATCAGCCCACCACCACCATGCCCAATAAACCATGTCCTGAAGTACCATGTCCACATGTTTTTTGAACATTTCCAGTGATGGTGACTCCATCACCACCCTGGGCAGCCTGTTCTAATGCTTGACCACTCTTTCAGTAAATAATTTTTTCCTAATATCTAATCTAAACCTCCCCTGGTGCAGCTTGAGACCATTTCCGCTTGTCCTATCACTAGTTACCTGGAAGAAGAGACCAACACCCACCTCACCACCACCCCCTTTCAGGTAGTTGTAGAGAGCGATAAGGTCTCC